>NW_010364997.1:0-16238 GCF_000414095.1 Morus notabilis | reverse complement strand
TGGTTATGCCATTTTTTTTTCTTTCTTTTTTTTTTTTTTTTTGGTTGAAATGCAAGAAATTCTTCAATCTTAACACCTGAATTTGAAAGAAGCTGAATGAGCTTGATTGTTGATGGTAGAAACCCACCCTCTGTCACAAAAGGAGTCACGGCGTAGCCTTTGGGCTCACAACAGTCTTCACCAACCAAAACAATGGCTCAAAATGTAGTGAATCACAGGCCACAATAGGAATAGCAAATCTGCAAATTACTTTTTTTTTAATACGGTTTTCCCAAGGCAGTTCACCTTCGGGAGAAATGGAGAAAAAGAAAATGCTCTGATACCAAGATAAAGAAGAAAGAATTGTATTTCTATAATTTGTGTATATGTTACAAGTATGCTTAGAGCCTTTATATAGAGATTACAGCATACTAGAAAGGAAAACATCCAAAGTCAACTATTACACTAACTACACAATCAGGAAACACCCAAAGTCAACTATTACATTAACAGTTTGAAATTTTTTTTTTTTTTTTAAAAAAAAAAATACTAACATAATTAATAATTTAAATTTTAATATATGAAATAAACCGACCCTAGTCATGCGCCTCCAACTGTTCCTCTGTCCGTACGCCCTTCTTTGTGCTTTTGCATTTTGTTCCCTTCTCTGTGCTTTTGCATTTTGTTCTCTACAACACCATGCAGCCTTGACAATTGTATTCTCTTCCTTAAGCATATGCACCACCCTTCACGATTGTCATCCTTTATATGCGCCCCTGCACCGTTAAATCTTTGCCATCCCTATGCAAGTCAGCTCGATGTATTTGTTTTCTCAAATAATAAAAAATAAATAAAAACGAAAAAAAATCCTTTCAAAATTGAAATCTTCTATCAAAATTCCCTCTTGCATGAGCATATTAGGAAAAGAATATTTATATATGGTTTGGCTTCCTTTATTAGCATTTTGACTTCATTTATATTTATCCTTATATTAAAAAATCTCTAAATTATCAAATTTAAGTAACTTACCCAATTCTGTAATTGTAACTTTTATTTATATAGAGCACATTCCATAGTTTTCCTTACATGTGAAATCGCTCTCTTGTGCTAAACCATGTAAAATCTTTGTAGTTTGGAAGGAAGGGAATCAACAACAAATCATGCATATGATAGAAGACAACAACAAACAAAGATCTAGTTTCTTTACATTCCTTTCCCTCCCTTCATCAAGCAACAAAGCCAAAGCCAAGAATGATTTGCCTGAAAAGAAACATTACCCTTTTGTACAGCCAGAACTCTCCAACTTGAAAACCTACTGCAGCCATTATACTTATCTCCTCCTCAAGTTGATTAGAAATGTCTCCATATTTGCCTCTAGACAAAGTGATCTCAAGGGTATTATTGCCATAATTTTATAATCTTATTGGTGAGAAATTCGAACAGCTTTACTTCCTTGACAGTACCCTCATAAGCCTATTCATGTACCATTGGCATTTCTGGAGCAAACCCTTCATCCCTTAGGATACCTATTTGATGGTAAGGGCCCTGTGAGTCCCGTTAGTGATAATTCGGTCACGGTGGTTCCCTGAGAGTTCTCCTTCCTCCGCCCTACGATCACCCAAGAGCGAATGGTATGCGGATAACTGAAATCCCTGATTGTTTAGGTAGCAGCTGTTGCCACTATTGACGTTGGAGTATGTCTTGTTTTGGTGGATTCCCTGCATGTGGCGGTCAGTTGGTTCACGAAGATCAGTGTAGGAATCAGACCAGACGGGCTTGGTGCTCGACGAGTTGATTTGATCCGCTTTAGTAGTTGCACCAGAACTGGTTGTGTTGTTGTTGGCTGTGGGGTTAGCGGCTGTACCATCATTATTCTTTGTGTTCAGAAAACGGCCTCCGCTTCCTCTTGCCCTCCTCATGGCATGCAAATGACGGGACTCGTGGAGATAAGGCTGTGAAATGTGACTAGTTAACTCTTATAAATGAGCTCCAATATACTCCAAAACATTAGTTTTAAGTACAAATACAATTTACCTAACTAAAAGCTGCTATAACTTTAATCAGTGTTTATTGTAAACAAAGAAGAGTTGTAACTAGAAAAACATTCATATCTTGTTACACATGGTCCCTGAAATTCTCATTGTCACTATATCTACCACTTGATTTGAAAAAAAACCATTACCTCACTAATTATAGCCATTGCCTATTAGCTGTCTAATTGAATAGAAATCTCCGAATTTAGGTCTAAATCGATTACAAAACGTGGTTAACTACCAAGCCTATTTAGATATCATATTACACGTGAATCAGGCCCTCTTAATGGTCAATATCAAGTATTTCAGCCATTAATAAAAATAGTTCACTAGTAATTTCTGAATGATATCTTACAATAACAAAGATTTCTCTGGTCCTAATAATCAGTGACACAGATATATGCTTCCCTAGAGAACCTGTTACCTCCGATCATAACAGAAATATCTTATTTTTAGTTGCATGTCCCTGCTGAACTCTATCGCAGTCAATAGATACTATTAAATGACAACTAATATTTGAGCAAATAGCCAAGACGGGGATTTGAATATAAACAGGAAAATTACCTTACGAACTTTTATTAGCTTCTTTTCTAGCTCAGCCTTGGCACGGGACTGCCTGCGTCTTAGAATTCCATGGTACTGCTTGGCATTGACATAGACAGGCTCCTCTGCCATGTCAAGGGGTAAGGCCATTCTAGCCGAGGACAATCCAAGACAATGAGGCTGTACCTGAAACAACTATGAGTAATTAATTTCAGGTCGAGAACGACGAGAAGATATTTATGCCACTTTCTTTTTACCACATATCCGTATCTTAATCCCACAAAAATGTAGCCTGAACTTTTACCAAGAAAATGCACAATTGAACTGTTAAAACCAACCTTTGCTTTCAAGTTTTAACTATTCAAGTGGAGCATTAAAACTCATCGTGTTGTTTAATATTATGTGAATTTCGTTTTGATGAAAAGTTCCACATTTACCCATATGATCTTCTTACCTCATCAGTTTAAGAAGCCTCTGTTTCTAGAAAGTATTAATCAAACACTATAAATCCCGAGAAGAATAAATGAAATTCAAAAACTTGTATTTCACTTTTTAGCACAACTGGATTCTTCATTAAGCCATATGAAGCAAAGTTAACATCTTTATCGAACACTGCTTGTATCAATTAAATGATGAAAAGATATTAATTGCATACCAAAGCATGAGGCCCATAAGCAGGCATCACTCCATAATACGGATCAGAATACGGATATGATGAACATGCCTGCAAAATATTTTCATTTACATTCCGTCATCGCCCCCTCTAAATATGAGGAAAGAAATAATAGCCAAAACGAAATGTACGGTTCTAATTAAAATAAGCTCGTTAAAAAATATCCTTTTTCCACAGGGATGAATTCTATCATATATTTCACATGTAATTTACCAACTAGTTAAGCTGCATATTACAGAATCAAATGTTTTGCATTTAAACAATAGGGAAGAAAGAGCTACAATTGAGTGGCTGACAAATTCTAGCTGGGGAGGCGGTGCAAGATATTCCGTCATTGTTGGAGGCGTAACCGGTGAAACCCTCTGCATATGCTGGTCTTCTCCACATTTTCTATCTGCCAATGTCAGAAATTCTTAATTAGTATTAATTACAAGACATAATTTTTTTTTAAATAAATGGTGAGAGACGGTAACTGATGATATAAGTGTTGATCAAAACATCCCGACTAGGTTGACACCTTTAGAACAACTCTCCTCTACCAAATGCCCAACTCAAACTTTATTAAAATAAAGATAAAAAATACAACCAAAAAGTCTGAAACAATCAAAATAACCCAAAAACAGAAACTTGCAAGGCAGAGACCTAAGCTAAAATAAGACATAGATTTGTAAATCCAAAAGGTCCTACAAGTAGGTCAAACCTACACTATCTCTATGCACGAACCCTACGGACTAAGCCTAGTTAAAACCTTTCAAGGAAAACCCAAAGGGAAAAACCAAGAAAGGAAAATGAGTACTCAGTCAATTACAACACATAATTCATCGTGCAGTCTTAGGTCTCGTTCATTTTACCGATTCAAATTTTCAGTTTTAAATTTTTACAATAAAAAAAAAGGAAAATGAGTACTCAGTCAATTACAACACATAATTCATCGTGCAGTTTTAGGTCTCATTCATTTTACCGACTTAAATTTTCAGTTTTAGATTTTTACAATAAAAAGTTCTCAGAAAATGTCACATCTAACTTTTTCTGCTACAGTGAGAAGCTCTTAGAAAATGTCACATCTCAGCTCGAATTGAAAACTCGAATCCGCGAAGTAAACGAGCCCTTAGTCTACTGCTGAAGTTATTAACACCGAATTCAAAACTATCAAATAAGTACATTACATTCACCAATACAAAAATTGGCCGCCCATTGTTAGAGTACAGTGACCCGAATTCTGTTTGGCCCAACCTAAAAAGCTCGCAGTGTGACAAATGTAGTGATACTGTAATTATGAGATTTTTTGGGGATATGTGGTGGTAGCGGAGTGATTTGTGCCGTTTGTTCATATGGACCTATTTTGTTAATTATGCTCGCGCACACACATATATATGATTTATTTTTACGGTTTTCATGATGGTTATGTGTGCTTTTGCTCTAAAATATTCTCCTTCTGCACCCATCTTTGATATAGTGGATTTTTCATTCTTCTCTACTCGTGGTTTTTCCCGTCTAGGGTTTTCCACGTAAATATGTGTATTCTTGTTATGTTTTCTATTGCCTATTCTCGTTATTTTATAACACACATATAACTAAGACCAGATAACAAAACAGGATAGTGTATATTTCTTTCTTATTCTCATAGAACAAGAAATTGAGACCACTAAAGAAAAGACTAACAAAAAGAAAAGATTAACACGACTAAAGAAAGGTGTTTTCATAAACTGAAGTCTAATTAAGACAACAAAATGTGCACAAATATCATATATAATTCAAGCAAATCAGATATAAATTGACTGCCCCCTATTTTATATGTCTAAAGCAAATTAAGTAAATAACTTCAATAAGATCTATGAGGAAACAACAAATTTCTAGTAAAGGGTTGTATAAATGAAGCAAAATTCACTTCAATTTTACCCATTTGATATTATCTAAGAAAATAAACAACTCAAGAATTCAAGTTAAAAAGGAAGCTATGGGTCCCATAATGAAATTACATCTTAATAAAATAACGCAAAGAGTAATCAAATAAATTACCTGATTGTATGATTTCTTTACTAGTAAGACCAAGATCACTTCCGTCATCATGGCCAGTACTCTGCCTTTCTTGTGAAAGAGAATTGCTATTTTGGGTTCCAAAATCACCATTTAGATTATTTGGTTGAGACAAACTCATAGTTGTTCCACCAAAAACATGATCTTTAGAGATTCCATGGTGGGATATACCCCACCAAGGTTGAGAATTTACTGTACTCTGTACTGGGTTATTATCAGTTCTAGTGTTAGTATTGGGATCAGAGAATTCCGAGTGATTTGTGCCGTTTGATTTCTGGTGCATGCTTCAAAACCTTCCCTTCTCCAAACCCAATTAACCCAACTGAAAAAGGAAAAAAAAAAAAAAAAACATATGTATATATACATATATATATATATATATATTAGAAATAAAATAAAATTCAAATAAGCACATAGATAATACCATCATATGATATAAACATATATGGTATATGCATATATACATGCATGCATGTATGTAGTTGAATTTAGATCATAAGAAACAAACCCAATAGAGAAAAAGGATCATGAATTGCTGGGAAAATATTTAGACCAACAACTAAATCACAAAATATATACATACATACATACATGCATGCATGTTCATATAATTATATTCAAGAGCCGATAAAGGAAAAGATAAAGAAAAACGGTACTTAAAACTAGAACCAAGTACTTACTGGTGTAGAAGTAGTGAAACAAGAGGCAGCTTTGGAACTTGGAAGTGGATTTTGTTGAAGTGTGAAAAGGGAGAGAAAAGAGAAAAAGCTAAGAACAAGTGCATTAGCAGCCACCGCAAATCAGATTTGTCACTTTAAACAATGACGAAATTTAGAAATATATAATATTATATTTTTTTTCTTTCAGATTATATATGATTGTTTTTGAGCTTCAAAGAAGATGGAAAAAAAATTTAAAAAATAAAATAAAATTGATGGTAGCGGAGACGTCGTTTTCCTACTCTCGCTTTTTCTTTTTCTTTTTCTTTTTTCTTTTTCTTGGTTTTTTCTTATATTTGGAGCAAAGAGATAATTCTGTGAGTTGACGGATAGTCGGATGATTCACGTTTGAGAGGACTTTCGTCTGACGTCAATGTCTTTATTCGGCAAAAAATGACAAATTCATCCTTGTCATGCATGATCTATATAAACTAAACATCTTGCAAAACTTAAAGCAAAGCAATTATATATCCTTTCTTTACTTCGTTTAGTTAATTAATTTAAATTTTTAATTTAAATTAAAATATAATTTTATATAAAAAAATTAAATATAACATTTTATAAAAAATTTTAACTGTAATAAAATTAAAAATAAAAATTTAAATTAATAAAATAAACACGCCTATATTCTTTAAAAATACTTTATGAGGGGTGAAATGCTTTAAATGGCATTAGAATATGTGTAGAAGTACTTTCTTTTTTTTTTTTTTTGCTTGAAAAGAAATGTGTGGAACTACTTACAAGTACGCAATAATGGATTTCACCTTCACTATGATCATCCTAATAGGGTTACGTAGAAAACTCACTATTCCCCTACATTGTTTTGATCCATTCGTTCTAGTCGGTGCCTCAGCAACAACGTTAACGTGTTCTCCCAACTAAAAAAAAAAAAAAAAAAAAAAAAAAAAAAAAAAAGGAAAAGAAAAAAAGTGGCATCAACAACTTGGCTGCTTGTACATTGTTACAGCTTGACTGTAGAGAGTGAACTCTACAATTAATAAAATCAAGGGCCAATAGTTGAAAGTCAATGAGAGAAAAAATGGGTGAGAGATAAAGGGAGAATGCTGAAAAATATAGGAAATACTGGGAAAATATGTTGAAAGTGAGCGTGAGTGCTTAAGTGTGTTGATGACCATGTCTCAGAATGTCTGAGTGCCTTGTATTTATAATTAATGAGGCTCCACAATTGTTTCCCATTTCCTTGGCCGATTTGGCCTTCAATGCATGATCTTGGTTTCCTCTTTAAGCAATCTTTGATCTTCTTTTGCAAATTCATCTTCTCGTTGATCGATCAAATGTGGTTTGTTGCCTATTACAAGTTAATTCTACCTTTTTATTGAGTCGTTGTTGAGGACTTAGCTTCTTTATGTGGAAATAAATAAAACACGTCCCTTCATTTTTAAGCTGATTCGGTTGTCAATTCATGTTTTAAGAATATATTGAGGACATTCTCATGTTGCTTGGTACTAGAGGTGAGTATCGACTCATATGATTGACCAGTGAAGTTGACTAATCTATAATTCGTACTGATCTATCTGAAGAGTCGAAGTGACTCGTTTAGCAACCGACCGTAGTTTAAGTTGTCACATGTATGATGAGAGATAAAATACGAAATCTGACCTAAATAATGATACATATACGTATAACTTACATTACAATTGCAATTTTATAGATGAGTCTAAAAGGGGATTTGAATTCAAGATCTTGGCACTTAAATTGGCTTTGAACCGCTTAAACCAAATCTGCAATCACAAAAGGTGATGATTTGTTGTCGTGAGTTTAACTTCAGTCATTTGCAAATTTATGATAGACGATGTACTACTTCTATAGCTCCGTTCATTTTGTCGATTCGAATTTTTAATTTGAGTTGAGATGTGACGTTATGTAAGAGCTTTTTACTATAGTAAAAAAGTTAGATGTGACAATTTTTAATAGCTTTTTACTGTAACAAAACTCGAATTGACAAAATAAACTGAACCTATATTTATAGGGGCAAAATCGTCAAGCCAAAAGTCTAGCCAACGACTAAAAAGGAGTTTGTTACCAAAATCATCTTCACTCATAAATAAATTAATAAATAAATTTCTTTAATCAATTCCATGTGCTGACATCCCCGATTTGACGCCACCAACGTGTCCACAAACACAGCACAGAAACCAACACAAAACGACAAATGACCCCAAAAGTAGGGCCCACAAACCACGATCTCACCACGTGTTGGTAAGTCCACGCCCAAACAATTGGCCAGTCCAGGTTTAACGGCAGCCACTACCCTTTTCCCCATTTCTTTACGCCGTTAAAAGCCTGTCGTGGCGTTAGGTAGCAGCGCCCGGCTCGAAGACGACAGGGACGGATCCATTGACGGCGACCGTCAAATCTTGAAACCCACGTGTAGCTTGACAAACAGGAGGAAAAAGCTACGCAGCCGCCGTGGAAGCCACTGGGATTCTCACACGTGGACGTGTGTAGAAGCTTTGGGAAAGTAAAGGGGGACAGCTCACACCCATACGCTGTCTTGTGGGACCCGGGCTTTTGTGGGAAGAGTACACGAATGCGGGATATCAAAATGTCACCTGCCAAGTGTTGGGCCTTTAGAGTAAGGATAGGCCTACGATCCTAAATTGGGCTTCTGGACATACCTGGAAGTCAATGGGATAAAGCCCAATTTTTATTAGGGGCGTGCATTAGCTTTCGTGAATTAAGAGGCCGCCCAATGTTCCTGGAAAATTAACACTAATGTCTTCGTATAGTCTTGGAGAGAATTTTGGATTTCTCATAAATGGAAGAAAAGAAGAATTAGCAAATTGAGGAATCTGTCAATCTTTTACTATATTCTTAGTGGGGAGATTCTTTGATACGTCAGGGTTTTTTAACCGTTAGATTTGCATATTTTTTAACTTTTACGTAATTTTATGCAGATCCGACAGATATAGAACCTGACGTACCGGTATGTTGGCGTACCAGAGAAGGTTCCATCTTAGTTTTGTGTGATATTTTCTTAGAATTTGTTCGTATATAGATATATTACATATATATGGGATATTTACACTATAGGTCTCCAAACTTTTTTAACTTTTGACATTTAGGTCCCCATTTTAAAAACTTGGACACTCTGGTCACTAAACTCTTAATTCATTGACACTGCCGGTTCCCAAACTTTTAATCTATTAGTACCGTTAGTCCCCATTTTAAGAATTTGGACACTCAATCCTTAAACTATTTAGTGCTAACTTATCTATTTGATAGTGTAATGAGTAAAAGATCACATTCTCTTTTTAGTGTTCACTCAACTTAGGAATGATAATCTTGTCAATACTAATATAGCCTTTTATATAATTAAGTAACCATTGAATTATAACAATTGAATTTGGACATTTAAGTAAATTTAGCATTAATTCCCTTTGAAATGGAATTAATACCAAGGGAAGTGCAATGATGGATATTCATTTCTCCATTTTCTATATTTTTGTGGGGCCTGCAAAATTATCATTATTGATTTTATGAGTAAATACATTATTAATGATTTGTTCAAATTGTATTGTTTGGTTGGGCATTGAAATTAATATTGGAGTCACAATTATTATGTTTGGTTAGTCATTAAAATAGAATGGAATAATATATGTTCTCATTTAATTATTAATAATATTTAAAATTTTGGATGGTAAAAAGGTATTTAGAGTAAATTTTAGATCATTGGGA
This sequence comes from Morus notabilis, assembly GCF_000414095.1. Taxonomy (NCBI): domain Eukaryota; kingdom Viridiplantae; phylum Streptophyta; class Magnoliopsida; order Rosales; family Moraceae; genus Morus; species Morus notabilis. The sequence continues at coordinate 6,555 of NW_010364997.1, read as the reverse complement.
GAGATATAATTTTGGTATGGAATGATTATTCTACTGGTTAACTTTAGAAATTATTATTCAACTATTTGATAGAATAAAAATTCTATGAGAAGAGTGATTCGTAAGTCTTTTTGTTCAACCAAACATCGAAATGACCGGATTTTAGGAATTGTCATTGCATCAAACCAAACGCATCGCATCGTTATAGTGTAGTAAAAAGACATTAAATTCTTTAGGAATTGTCATTGTCATTTTTCATAAGGGAACTAAATGCTTCTTTTCTATGTCTCATTGGTTGGTGTACATCCTTTTAGAGAAGGCTTTTAATGCAAATGACTTAAAAAGCTAAGCTTAGATGAATCCCATAATTGGTTCACCTACTCTTACATAAGATTTATTAAGCACAAGACTTTAGGCACGTCCAAGATTTTTGCCTTACCATATATAGAGTAACTTCCCTTCTTTATAGATGAATTTCAATCATCATGCTTACTATAATTTTGAATCGCAAGTTTAAGATCGGTTTTGAAGTTCTCTTAAGTATTAATTTTGAATATAAATTCCATTAAAAAAATTGAACGTAAAATTATTTTTCAAATTGTCACAAGTATTTTGGATTACACCAAATGAACTTTATCTAAACACATACATACCACATAAATCTTTTATTACTTAAAGAAGCTCTTCCAGAAGGAGCCAATTTCTAAATGGCTTCTCGTGAAAAGGCTTCCGCAAAAATATAAAAATCATAATTTTTTTATACAAAAAAAAAACATAATTTTAACTAAACATTTTCATTTTTGTATTATTTTTTTTTATTATTGAATGATTAAAAGAAAAACTTAATTATATGTGGATTATATAGAAGAGAGAATGAACTTTTTAAAACTTTTGTACTTCAGCATGTTTGCGTGTTTTTGCTCTTTTTCATATCTACATCTAAAGATTATATAGAAGAGATAATGAGCTTTTCAAAACTTTTGTACTTCAACATGCTTGTGTGCTTACTTTTTATTTTTATTTTTTTTGCTCTATTTTATAAAACCAAAAAAAAATATCTTGTACATTTATATTTTTCTCTTTATTTTGTCTAAAACGCCCTTTAAAATAATCATTCTCAACTCTATAACACACACACACACACACACACAGAGGAGTGAGGGGTTTGAGATTGTGTATTTCACTTGCGTGCTTGCTATATTGTTGTCACAATACGACCCTAAAATAATTTTTTAATTAATTATCCAACTAAACTAATTTTCCTGAAAACTGCCCAAAGTTTTTTTTTCTTTTCTAGTTTTTTAACAAGGCATAACTAGGAGTATGAGTTTTTCTACTCCACTTTTCTTGATTGTTTTTAATTTTTTTTAATATACAAATCTTGTGTTTTTAATCATTTCTCATTAAAAATATTTTTTTCTCTAATTTTGCTTTTAGTATAACTTTTCTCTTATAGTTCCCACTTAAAACATTTTTTATGCAGTCCTTTGAAGTATTATTTTCTCAAATATGACGTCTAATAAATATGTTTTTAACTAATTGCTCTATTGAACTAATTTTTCTCAAAAGTGTTCAAAGGTTTCTTTTAGAAACTATTTAAGTGGTTCGAACAAAACATAATATCTTTTGTATTTGAACCTTTGAAGGTTGAATACATACTTGCATGCTTGTTTATTCTTTTTGTCTGAAAAAGAAATCATGTTTTGTTTATATTTTGAAGACTCTTATAGTCACATAAAAGTATGTTTTAACACATTTGAAAACCTTTTTACCATATTGTCTTAACATCTCTTTACGTCAAAAATTATGCAACATTTTATTAGTTTTCTTAGCATATGTACACACTACACACCTGCATGCATGCGCGTTAAACTAGTTGTCCTAACAAGGCTCTTTCACATATAACTTTTTTACTTCCCTTTTGTATTAAGTGAAAATCAAGGCAAAAATTTTGTCGAATGGCAAAGCAAAGGTATACCTTTGTTTTCAAAGTACTAGTAGAAAATGTGTGCCCTCACGTGACCCATTTAAAACAACAGTTATATAAATTGTTGACCAAAAAAGAGGGAAAAAAAGAAAAAAAAAATATAAAGAAATAAGGAAGAAAAAGATCTAAAACAAAAGACATGGAGAAAAAGAAGAAAAAAATTTGGGCGAAATGTTTCACAACTGAACCTGAAATTTATGAGGATCATAGACAAAAAATGTTTATATATGGACACATTTGAGAATAAACTAATTTAGCAGGGGAATTAGAAAAAAAAATATTATCTTAAATAAGTGTAAGAAAAGCATTTAAAGGAGATATATTTAAAAATAGAGAGTTTCTCCGGTAGGCCATTCCTACTAGTAGTGTCAGTTTCTGATTGTTAGATTAGGTTAAAATTGCATTATATCGAAAAAGTATACAGAACAGTCAGGTTTTGATACTGATATGACGGCTGAAAATAGAGAAATAGCGGTACCTCATTTTTTCTGGTCCTACAAGAGAAACTTCCTTGAAAATATATAAAAAATTAAAGGTTAAAACATACAATAAAAAAAAATAAGGGAGGAAAAAGAAGAAAAAAGAAAAGAAAACTTAAAAAAGCTGAAAAAAGGAAAAGAAAAAAAGAGCTAAAAAAACAAGGGGCAACGAAATGCTCCCCCACCCAATTCTCTGTTTTAAGGAGAAAATATATATTTATGATGGTAAATTTAGAGAAAAGAAAAATGTAAAATAGGATAAAAAAGATAAGAATGTAAAAATAGTAGGCAAGAAAAAGAAAGAAAAGAGGAAAAGAGGGATAGTTTAAGTATAAAAGAAAAGAAAGAAAGAAAAAAAAACCAACGAAACTGAGGAGGCAATGAAACGCCTCCCTCCAAAAACTGATTATCACAATGGATAGAAGGGCAAAAAGGATAAGAATGTAAAAATTATAGGCAAAAAAAAAAAGTAAGAATGTAAAAAAGGTAGACAAGAAAAAGAAAGAAAAGTGGAAATGGATGGATACTTTAAAAATAAAAGAAAAGAAAAAAAGAAAGAAAGTACATGCGTCCCTCAAAAAACTAATTATCACAATGGATAGAAGGGTAAAAAAAATAAGAATCTAAAAGTATAGACAAAAAAAAAAGAAATAAGAATGTAAAAAAGGTAGACAAGACAAAGAAAGAAAAGTGCAAATGGAGGGATACTTTAAAAATAAAATAAAAGAAAAAAGAAAGAAAGTAAATAAAAAAAAAAACCCAACGAAATGGAGAGAGGTAAAGAAACGGCTGTAAAAAGGATAGATAAAAAAAAAAGAAGAAAAAGAGAAAATTCAAAAATAAAAAAGAAAGAAAGAAAGAAATGTTGAAAAGAAAAAAAAAATCTATTAAATACTGTTTATTCTTCATATATTTTTTTAATATAATTTTAATCAGATCTAACTATCATAAATGAACGCTATCAATATAAGGCTCTCCACCTATGTTTCCTGGTTGTTCCGTTTAGACAATATTATGGCTTATCCGCTCATGCAATACTGTTGTAAAAGTCAACCAAATCAGCAAGTAAATATAGTTATTTCTTATATATCCACTTTGTCTCACATATGTAAATTAAATGATGACATTTTACTTCTTAAAAATTCTCATTAATTAGAAAGAGAATATCCGTCATCAATTCTCATATTAATGTAACAATACTTTAATACCAATTAAAGAAGTTGCTTTGAATCTTTAATTCCCACAAAATAGAAATGACGAGTGCACACCCATATATTTATATATATGTGTATAACTTGGAATCCTGGCAAGGACCTTCTCAACCAGGACAATCTTATTCTGAGTAATTTCGTGATCATATATAATAGCTTTCCCTAGTGATATGAGCAATAAAAGAGTCCCACTCCATTTTAGTAATACCTCCTTTCTTAGTAGACATTATCACTTGACAACCCAATTCCTCAGCCTTTTTCCACATAATTTTTAACACAACAAATCTCCAGAAATTATTGCTCAGAGGACGACGTAGAGCAAGAAGCAACCCTCAGCCGCCCAAATCCGTCGCTATTTGCCGGAGATCGGAGCTCGCTGCCGTCGCCATTTGGGTGGAGGGTGGTTCTGATGATCCAACCAATCGATCGTCATGATTTTAGTGTCAAAACAGTAAGAAGGAAGTAGGTGACAAAAGCCCTCAGCCAATTTTGAGGTTCCATTGCCAGAGAATCGAGAACTAAGTCACCGAATTTTGGCGTAATAAAGACACAAAAAGAAATAAAAACAATATTTTGGTTTAGCGTAAAATGAGAGAGAAATGAAAAATGACTTTTAGTTGTTTTTCATTTTTTGTTTCTGCTTTCTCCTCTCTTGAGCAGAGAGAGAAAGAGAGACATTAATAGTTTTTTTACACTGAAAACAATCGCTTGATAAGACTACCAAACACATTTTTAAAAATGATTTCGGTCTGAGATTAAAAACGTTTTCATTTTCATTTTCATACAAAAAACAAATCATTTTGGAACGAGTTCCAAACTCGTCCTAAAAGTCCTACATTTAAAATGTAGAAGAAAGATAATACTACATTGTTATATTTAGAATCTAACCTTTAGTTCAAATCAGATGTGTAATCTTGACTCACTCAATGATAAAGTCTGAGGTCTAAATCTACAGATGGACCAAAAAGTGCTACATTCTTGTTTTAAATCTTCTGTGTAATATTTTGGATTTATCACGGTGGTTGTGGCTAAAGGAGAGTCTGATAATTTGTTTTGGTGCAAGAACCTTGAAGGTGATAGCTACTCAGATTCGAACAAGAACACCAATCCAACCATCTCCAACAAACGAAATGTTACCATCCCCTAAAAGCTCACTCTTTCCATATTAAAATAGGCGCTTTTAAAACAATTTTTGTATTTCCTATTTTGACTATTTGACATTATTTTAAATAAAGCTAACATTTTATTTATAGTTCAATAGCATAATCATTCTTTGTTATATCTGTGAGTGAAACATTATAAGGATCTTATAATGCTAGTTATTACATTTAATTATGTGCATGAAGTCATATGCAGAAGATATAATTAAAGGATTTAGTATAAATCAATAAAATTCACAATTAGTAAAATAAAAGTGGGCATTTTGTTTTTGATAAGATAGTGATGGTGTCTATTACTAAGCATTCCTTACCCCTCAATTTTCTGCACCCAAACAGCTTCCCAACCCCAATATTTTCTTCAACATCTTTAACATACAAATAAACTTTCAAGCAGAAAAGAATATTAAGAATGAGTTTACTAAAAAATTTACGGTAATTGAGGCCCGACCTAGATTCAGCTTTTGGGTAAAATAAAAGTAAATTTCCCGTTTGGTTCGCTAATTTGAGTTTTTAATTTGAGTTGAGATGTGATATTATGTGAGAGTTTTTTACTGTAGCAAAAAAGTTAGATGTGACTGTTTCTGAGAGCTTTTTACTGTAGCTGTCACGCCCCTAAACCGGGGTTAGTGACGTGGAGGCTCGTTTAAAAAATTTAAACCTGTTTGAGAGAGAGATTAGCAAATATTTCAATATCTTTCAAATCCAAAACATCCAGGTATTTCCAAATGAGCCATTTTTATTCAAGAGAAATTCAATTTCAAGAACGGTGGTGGAATTTCCAACCAAACCAGTTTAAAACCACGTCCCTTGTATCATGTCAGGAATCCCCACAGGTGTTTAGCATACATGAATATAAACAAAAGTAAGTGTGACATCAACCACAGTCTAGTAATATTTAAGTTTACAATCCATAATCTTTTATACATGCATTGAAATAAAAGATAAGAGGAAAGATAACTCTTCACTTTCCGAGGTCAAGTCCACACCACCGGTAGTAGCTACTTACTCCGCACTACTCCTCGCGTCTCCTGGAAGGGTTTAATACATTTGAAAATAAGAAAGGTGAGCGAAAGGCCCAGTAGGATATAATTTTATAAAGCATTTAAAATAAAGGTACTCACGGTCCGAAGATATACACCCGGAACCGATTATCCCTTTTTAGAAAAAGAAATACTCACAGTAGAAAATATTTGTATAATAAAAGTGTGCAGCTCATCATACCACTAAACAAGAAGCGGTAAAAATGTATGTCTATGAAAAGTGCAGAGCCATAATTCCACTAAACAATAAGTGGATCTGTACGGGTTTCGGGACCTACTCCCAAGGATGCGATTCCCACATCCCAATCTCTGTGGCCACCATGCTTTGTATCATTTCTTAAGGTATTTCATTTTAAGAAATGATACACTTTGAAATCTCATTTCCAAAATCATTGAAAAACTTAATAGCATTCTCATGCTATTTCTTTAAAATCATCACTACAACAAAAGAGGCTTTTAATAGCGTTCAATTATAGCGTTTTTAAAAAAAAGCTGTTAAAACTTATTTTGATTATTATTTATAGCGTTTTAGAAAAGTTATCTTCGGTATATATATTAAAAAACTATAAAATATTTTGGCGCTTTTAAATATTTATATATATTAAAATTTAATTTGGTGAAAATAGATTCCCTCCATAAATTATAATTTCCGGTTCTGCTTCCCCCTGAAAATTGCAACAAATTTCAATCCTTGTTTGG
>NW_010364996.1:1160-2051 GCF_000414095.1 Morus notabilis | reverse complement strand
ATTCAGCCATTTGTGAAAAGAGGTGGTTAAAAAATGCAGTGGTTAAAAAATGCCACTCAACTCAATTTCTCAAGAAAAAAATTCTGAATAAGTCCTCTCAAAAGCAAGACGACATGTCATTTTTTACATTATCATCGATCATGTCATGTGCTTTCAGATAATTTGTACATATAGTCCTTATGTAACACCCTGAAGAATTCTGTAACACCCTGAAGAATTAATTGAGATTAATTAAGGTAATTAAGATTATTAGTGTGCCTAATCTGGATTATTAATTGAGTATAAATTAATAAATGTTTCTGACACGTGTGAGTTTAAATAGTTCTAAGGTATTTAAATTATTCTCAGCTATTTATTTAAACCCAAAAGTGTGTATGGGCGCATTTCTGGACTGCTCTTTTAAAATATTGTACACATGTCTTTTTTTTTCTTTTCCTTTTCTTTTCTTTTCTTTCTTTCCTTTTTCCTTCCCGTGCATCTCTCCCTCTCACTATCTCGTGCATCTCTCTCTCTCTCTCTCTCATCTTTGTCCCAAATCAAACGGATCTTGAACCAAGAAAAGATTTAAAGAAGTTTTTAATGTCGAGAGGAGGATTCAAGGTAAGATTACTGAAAGAACCTCTCTTGAATCTCAAGTTTTTGAATTTCAAAACTTATTTTTGGTTCAAACTAGATATTGATGGTTTTTGAGTAAAACTATGGTAGAAATTAGAGAACTAGGGTTCTTTGGACTTGTTTTAGGACCTAGAACCCGGATCTAGTGGTTTTCTTTTGAAATATTTCGATTTGGAACGGAGATTTACAGGTTTTTGGACTGGTTTCCGCGAGCTTCTCTCGCGCAGCTGGTGCCACCGGGCGACCGGGCTGGGCGAACCGGTCACATGGGAACCC
>NW_010364996.1:542-879 GCF_000414095.1 Morus notabilis | reverse complement strand
TGGTTGGAAATTGAGATTTGGATTACTTTAGGAATGAGAATTAATCCTAAAGTGTTGTCTTGCATCAGTGATCGCTGAGGATTCAGACTGAAGGGGCTTGAGGAAGCGGAAGCCGGAAAAGGCAACGCTAGTCCCATGTTTGATAGTGCGAGGTAGGATTTCTATCCCTTTTCCTTATGAGCCTGTTTTCAAAAAGGATTTCGGCATTGGAAATGTTTTAAAGAAATGGGTTGGTTTGCGAAAGAAAAACTCTTTGAAAACTATGGCTTGTCCTATCCATGGAATTCATAGCTTGTCCAGTCATGGAACCTCATGGCTTGCCCAGTCTGGGGCCCAT
>NW_010364996.1:0-413 GCF_000414095.1 Morus notabilis | reverse complement strand
CCTCGGGGGCAGAACCCAAAACTCGGTCCGGGTAGGCGAGGCACTTGGTTAGGTAAGTAATTTGTACTAATTACTTGCTAAAGCCTGTAATACGGTTATTTTCAGTTATATTTCCTTTGAGAAAAAGGATGTGAGGTTCCGGCTGTCTGTTGGAACTGAATGTCTATTTATTCATTTATCCATTTATTTATTTACTCGCACATTTACCTTTAAGTCACTTCAAATTATATCCTACTGGGCCTTTCGCTCACGTTTTATGTTTTAAATGTGTTAACCCCCCTCCTAGGAGATTCTAGGAGCAGTGCACAGTAGCTGGGTATTTGCTACGGAGCAGCTGAGTTGTGCTGCTGTTAGAATCAAGTGGGGATTGTGATCATCCTCTAGAATATAAATTGTAAGGAATTTGAGAATTC
>NW_010364995.1:0-953 GCF_000414095.1 Morus notabilis | reverse complement strand
CAACCGTTAGATCGATGCTCTCTTCGCGATCTACGATTGCCACGGGAACAGTGAAAAGTTTTGGTGTCGTAATGGGGCCGATAATCCGTCGGATCGAGGTTCTCTTCGCACTCTACAACCGCCACGGGAACAGCGACAACTTTTGGTGTCGTAACGGGGCCCATCAACCGTTAGATTAAAGAAGCTCTCTTCGCGATCTACGAATGGCACGGGAACGACGATAACTTTTGGTGTCGTAATGGGTTCCATCAACCGTTAGATCGATGCTCTCTTCGCGATCTACGAATGGCACAGGAACGGTGAACACTTTTGGTGTCGTAACGAGGCCCACAATCCATCAGATCAAAGCCCTTTTCGCCCTCTACAATCGCCCTGAAACCGTAACAATTGTTTGTGTCGTAACGGACCCCATTAGCCGTTAGATCAAAGCTCTCATCGCGATCTACGAATGGCACAGGAACGGTGAACACTTTTGGTGTCGTAACGAGGCCCACAATCCATCAGATCAAAGCCCTTTTCGCCCTCTACAATCGCCCTGAAACCGTAACAATTGTTTGTGTCGTAACGGACCCCATTAGCCGTTAGATCAAAGCTCTCTTCGCAATCTACAATGGCCAAAGGAACGCTCAAAACTTTTGTTGTGTAACGGCGCCCATCAACCGATAGATCTATTCTCTGTTTGCACCCGCCACGGGAATGGCGACATATTTTGGTGTCGTAACGGGGCCCATCATCCGTCATATGGACGCTCTCTTCGTGCTCTACAACTGCCACGGGAACGGGGATAACCTTTGGTGTCATAATGGGGCCGGCCCATCAGATGTTATATCGAAGCTCTCTTCGCGCCCTACCACCGCCACTGGAATGGCGACAACGTTTGTTGTCATAATGGGGCTGGCCCATTAGATGTTATATCGAAGCTCTCTTCGCGCCCTACCACTGCCACTGGAATG
>NW_010364994.1:0-620 GCF_000414095.1 Morus notabilis | reverse complement strand
TTCTCTGTTGGCGCTCTACAACCGCCACGGGAATGGCGACATCTTTTGGAGTCATAACGGGCCCATCATCCGTCATATCGAAGCTCTCTTCGTGCTGTACAATTGCCACGGGAACGGGGACAACCTTCGGTGTCGAAACGGGGGCGGCCCATCAGACGTTATATCGAAGCTCTCTTCGCTCCCTACCACCGCCGCTGGAATTGCGAGAACGTTCGGTGTTGAAATGAGGCATATCAGCCGTTAGATCGAAGCTCTCTTCGCACTCTACAACCGCCCCAGGAAGGGCGACAAATTTTGGTGTCGTAACGGGGCCCATCAGCCGTTAGATCGAAGCTCCCTTCGCGATCTACAACTGGCACGGGAACGGCGACAACTTTTTATGTCGTAAGGGGTCCCATAATCCGTCAGATCAAAGCTCTCTTCCCCCTCCACAATCGCCACGAATAAAGCGACAACTTTTGGTGTCGTAACAGGGCCGGCCCATCAGAGGTTATATCGAAGCTCTCTTCGCGCTCTATGACCGCCACTAGAATGGCGACAACGTATGTCATCAAAACGGCGCCCATCAGCGGTTAGATTGAAGCTCTCTTCGCGCTCAACAACCGACCCGGGAAGGGCGA
>NW_010364993.1:0-2357 GCF_000414095.1 Morus notabilis | reverse complement strand
TCATTGGAATAATTTTTGTTGGAACTTCCACTATGGTTAAAGTTTCATTCTCGATTGATTTTATAGAAAGAAAATGAGTTTATCATTTCCAAAATAGTATGTCTGAAGTTAAACATTTTGGGTCAGTTTAATTCGTTGATTCAAATTTTTAATTTGAATTGAGATGTGACTTTATATGAGAGTTTTTTACTGTAACAAAAAAGTTAGAGTCCGTTTAGTTCACTGATTCGAGTTTATATGTGACTTTATGTGAGAACTTTTTACTGTTATAAAAAAATTAAATATGACTGTTTCTAAGAACTTTTTATTATAATAAAACTCAAACTAGTAAAATGAACGGAATTTTAGATGTTATTGTTGCCTATAATGTGGTCACAGGATGGTAATTTTACAGTCCTCTAACGTGGAGGCCTTACATTATAATCTCTCACATTTTCTCAATAAAATAAATAATAAATAAAAAAGAGAGAAGAGATAATCCCGCTACTTCATTTTTTAAAGTTACAAATTGTTATTCTTCTGGTTGCTATAATTTGTTACCGTATGAGGGAACCTCTATTTTTTTTTTCTTTTTGAATATTTTACGTAGACAAATGAAAAAAAGAAAAAAATAGAAACTTGCTTCATAACTGTAGGAGAGATTTTCATTCCAATGTAAATGATTAAGGATTAATTGCACATGTACTACGTTTAGCCAGAAAAAATAATGGTAATAAAATAGACGCACAAAAACATGCACGTATCAAGTATGCATGAATATAATTTTTTAAAAAAAGTATGCATGAATAATGATTATACTCTTAAGGCTTCAACGCCCAACTTATTTTTTACTTAGGGTAAGAATGTAAAAGAGAAGACAAACTGTAATATTTAAAATTGATAATGATTCACTCTTTAAGTAAATACAATACTTAAATTTATAATGATTCACTCTTTTAAGTAAATATATTTTTTGTTCAATTACAAGTATTAGAAGATATTATGGGTTATACAAAACATTTCTCGAGGCCAACATGAAATTATGAAAAAAAAAAAAAACATTTTACCTTCCAGAAAGAAATAAAAAAAAAACATTTATTTATTTTGTAAAATTACATTATGTGATATCATATATATAGTATGTTATCTAATAGAACTTGCTTGCCGTGGTGGCCGGTTTGTCGTCGACAGATCTTCCCGTGTGGCTAAGACTATTTTTCGTAGTGTTTGTATGATTTTAAGAATGGCATTGATGTTTCTGCTAATTTATTGATGTTGCCTTTTGTTGTTTTGTTATGGTTTTATTTCTATGGTAACAGAGGTAGTTTCTCCACCTTCTAATTTAGATTGTGTATTCTTTATGCGAGGGTTGCTAATTTCTTGGAGTCTTGGGGGTGACTTTTGTGATTTAGGTCTTTTAGTTTCGAGATCGGAACTCTGACGTTTGGTTCATGGATTCAGAATCATTCTTAATTTACGTATGTTTTTTATAAAAGAAAATACTGTAACGAACCATGAATCATGATTCAAATCATGTCCGAATACACAAACAAAATGCACCCTCAATCTATTGTGGAGGTATTGTTAAAAAAATGTGTACTTAATTGTTAGTGTGTTTTTTCATTTTTTTTTATCGGTGGATTTCATTGCCAATCATTAGAGTCCGTTTAGTTCGCTGATTCGAGTTTTTAATTCGAGTTGAGATGTGATTTTATGTGAGAGCTTTTTATTGTAGTAAAAAAGTTAAATGTGATTGTTTATGAGAGCTTTTTACTATAATAAAACTCAAATTTTAAATTTAAATCAGTGAAATGAACGAGCCTTACGTTTTCATCAAAACATATTGCGGAGTCGGTCAACAGTCAAGATTAAAATTTTCTTATATTGTAAAGTTAAATAAAGTCAACATTACCGCGTGTACTCCTTTACTTCACAATAGTTCTACATGACTGTGGCTTGTCCACAATGAATCATGTCTTCATAATGATAATAATTGTACCATCAATTGACAGTGCACTCTTTCTTGTCGGAGAGTCGTCTCAAGGGCCACTTTTTGGTTGTAATACAGGATCAACACCTATAAATATATAATGGCCCAAATGGGACCTATCCCATTAATTTCTAGAACTGTTTTTTTTTTATTTTTTTTTATGGAATTTCTAGAAGCTGGACTAAGGAAGCATTTTTTTATGGGTTTTCTACAGGTTCATGAACATTAAATTTTATTGAAATCATATAAAAAATATAAAAGATATTCAAATTTGATAAATCTAATTCAAAATAACAACTCGAAGCAAACACTATTATTAAAGTACTTTTTGTACTTTTAAAAAAAAAAATGTGTGGGGCTTATAATTCTCACTCTTTTAGTAAGAAAT
>NW_010364992.1:0-1018 GCF_000414095.1 Morus notabilis | reverse complement strand
GAATCTTTTTATATTTATGTATTCTATTATAATGTATATATATATATATATATATTTTGTAAAGATATTAAGTTAATTACACAACAGAAATATGATTTTTTGTCTGACGCAAAAAAAAAAAAAAGAAAAGAAAAAAGGTAAGGAACTATTACGGTAATAGTGGTTACAAATCAAAACTATACACAGGCTTCATTTGTCGAGTATGACGCATTAATAATTAACAACCGGTGTCGAGTATGATCTTTTGTCTCTTATTAATCAAGGATCGATTCCCCTCATTTATAATGAAGTTACAATAATGCTTCGCAATTGGGCCCTTCTGCTGGGACTTGAAGGGTCCTTGGTTGTTGGTTAGATGAAAGTACGGGTCAGGTTCCCTTGTCGTCCCACTTATTGTCTCAAACCTGAATTCATGGTCATATTATTGATATATACGAGGTAAAAAAAAAATTCAATCATCAACCAATCCGAATGCAGGATTATGGACTTTTCAGTTTCCGCCTCAAACATTATGTAACACACAAAATACAAAAACATGTAAGTGGATACGAATTAACATTACTAATTTCTTATATAACCTCGTCGACATTGAAACTATTTGGCATTTGTATTGTTATTGTTATCGTTTTCTTTCTTTTTTTTTTTGTCCCTAGTATAAAATCAGTTTTTTCTTTTCTTTAACCAAAATGCAAATTACGATTGTTTTAAGTCATCTAAACTTTTATTTCTCTCTTTTGCAAGACTTGGTTTTGTGCCTTGACATTTTGAGTCTGCTAATTCAGAACTTCTTCTGCTTGATGCCCGTCTGGTTGCATCTCTGTTAGTTGCACATATAGTCTGGAGACCACCTTAGTTGTCTGGTCCACGTGCCTTTCGAGAGCTGTGAAGTCTCGGTCATATGATGAGAACATCATACATGGTGTGGTTCCTGATGTGGATGAATTCTCATGATATTTTTTGAAAATTCAATGGCTATCTGAATCATCAGGATGATATTGCCTTCTGGTCGTCTGAGGTT
>NW_010364991.1:0-1200 GCF_000414095.1 Morus notabilis | reverse complement strand
TAAATCACAAATTATAATTTAAATTAAGATTTAAAGGGTTGTTTTTTTACAGTGTAATTTGAATATAATTTTTAAGTTGAATTTAAATTATAACTTGAGTTAAAGTTAAAATTTGAATAAAATTAAATAAAATTAAATAAAATTAACATTTTAAAAGACGTGAACTTAAATAAAATTAAAATTAAAATTATATTTTTTAAAATTTTTTAAAATAAAAAAATATATCTTAAATTTCTTTTCTAAACATCCCATCAGTGTCTTACTCCAAAAAAACATATGGTTTGTTTAGTAGAGAGATTCGTTTCCTGATTCGAATCATGATTCATGATTCGTTATAATATTTTCTCTCATAAAAAATTTATATAAATAAAAAATAATTCGAATCACATAATTTAAATTGTCCAACCAAACGTCCTCGTAATTTCAAGTATTCCACCACGGGGCTCCCATCACTTTCTGAGCTTTACTGTTCTTCACGTGAATGTGTGCCAGTGCATTAATTCTGTAGGCCGTTTAACTAGCTAGTACTATTACATTACTGCTTTTTCCATCTGACGGCTATAAATAAGTGAAAACCTCGGTTGTTCCCAAGGAATATTAATATAATAGCAAAAAAAAAAAAAAGATTTTCCAATTTCCCAGAATCCCATGCAAGCAAAATACTTGTAAATAATCAAATTAGATGATGATTATCTTATTTGCTAGTCACCAATATTCGATTAATATTGTAAAAGCCTGCTACTTTTTTTGCAACGAGAAGGACATTGGATTTAGTTACAATAATGATTGTCATGTATTAATTTAAGTGTCATTTATTTTATTAATTTAAATTTTAAATTTTAAATTTTTAAAATTAAAAATTTTTAAAAAATATTATATTTAGAGTCCATTTAGTTCATGAATTAGAACTGTGATTAGAATTATTTTCAATTTATGTGTATTTTTTGTGAGAAAAAATACTGTAGTAAATCACGAATCATGATTCGAATCAGGGAGCGAATTCCTATGCCAAACATCACCAATTATTTTTACTACAGTTAAAATTTTTTAAAAAATATTACATTTCATATTAAATTAAAAATTTAAATCTACAAAATGAATAATACCTTAGTTTTTAAAGCTTAGGTGTTATTTCTAATTTGTTGAAGATTTGCAATGTTTTTTCTTTTTCTTTTGTTTTTTTTTTTTTGTTTTTTTGTT
>NW_010364990.1:0-899 GCF_000414095.1 Morus notabilis | reverse complement strand
TTTTTTTTTTTTAATCTAAATCAATCTTTAACATGAGATACTGTAAATTTTTTAAGGCTCGTTTGTTTCGTATACTTAAACTCAAATTATTAATTCTGCTATAGTATTTTTCTCTTTATATAGGTATGTGTAGTGCCATAATTTTCTTCTTATTTTTCTCCATGTATGTTATTCTTCATTTGGGTATGAAGTGACAGAGTTATTCAGATGGAATACCAATAAATTAAGGTTGACGATATGGGTCACGATACAACAATATGATTCGAAAACGAGATGAATTTCGCAGGTTAGGGTTGAGAAAAAAGAGATTCAAGTCAGAATTGAGTCGACTTGAAATTGACTTGAAAAACATGAGTCAATTTTAAGTTAGACCTGCTTAACCCGAACACGATACGAAACTCGTAAAAAACTAAAAAATACATATATTTTTCATTATATATTTTTGATTTAATTATGAATTTGTGATATCATGATAGTTATATTCAAAATCTTATACTATTATTTACTTAATTTTAATGGATATTTTTGTATTTTAGTGTGTTATGAATTTGAAGTTATTTCTAATATGTAAAAAACTAAATAAAAATATATAATTTTCGTGTCAATTTCATATTTACAGGTCAATTTCGCGTCACGGGTCATTTTCATGTCGTTTTGTGTTAATTCATAAAATAATCGTGTGGTATTCGTATTGTAATTTTTAAAAAAATTTATATTACGAATCGTGTTTGAATTGATTATAAATTTAACAAAAAATGATCTAAACACAATATAAATAAAACACGCGATACGAATTACTATTCGTATAATAAACCACGGTAATTCCGCGTTGGTCAGCGTGTTTAACAAGCGTGAAAAAGCAGGCGTCTTTAGCACTTTCCACGTCAGCACTAGCCCAC
>NW_010364989.1:0-660 GCF_000414095.1 Morus notabilis | reverse complement strand
TTTTGCTACAGTAAAAAGTTCTCACAAACAATCACATCTAATTTTTTTGTTACAATAAAAAACTCACATAAAATCACATCTCAACTCGAATCAGCGAAGTGAACGGGCCATTAGTATGTTGCAATTACATGGTATCAAGAGCTTTAGAAGTTTGAATGATTCTAATTTGTTGTTTTCCACGAACTAGGTGACAATAAATCTCAATGTTTTTTTGTATGTTTATGAAAAATAGGATTTGAAGCTATGCTGACAGTTGTTGTGTTGACACAATGCATCATGTATAGGAGGTTGTTCATACTTCACTCTTTTAAGTCTTAGCCTGTTCGTTTTGATTGTTTGAGTTGAGAACTTGAGTTGAAAAGTGAATATACGCAAGAAAAAATACTATAGCACAAAAAGTTAAATTTAAATTTTTGTAAGAAAAAACACTGTAGCAAAAACTGTGAGCTGCAATTCGGATGGTTAAACGAACGAGATTTAAATTTTCTAATAAATATTTAAGCCAGTGATTTCACATAGTTGTTACCATGAACCTGTCTGTATTCAACCTCTGCCGAAGAGTGCAAAACCGTTGTTTGCTTCTTTATTTTCCAAGAAATAAGTGACTGCCTGGGTAGTATGCAATATACGATAACAGATTTTGTATTCTTTGGCATGAGA
>NW_010364988.1:0-1162 GCF_000414095.1 Morus notabilis | reverse complement strand
TTAAATAGATCACCAGTATTTATGTATTATAAAATGTCCAATTTATAGAAAATTATTTCTTTTTAATATGATGTTCAGTTTTCTTTAAAAAAAATTTCATTAGTCCAAATATCATTAAGATCTTTTGCTAGCATTTTTTTTTCTTCAAAATTTTCTCCGAATCAGGCCATGATTTGAAAGTAAAAAATAAAAATCGCAGGATTTATGAGTTGAGAAATAAGCATCAATTGAGAAGTATAACATGATCATTTGAGAAATGTTTATATATGTTGCAATTTGGGATATACACATTTAAAGAGGCTTTTATATGGATACCTACTATTATTCGTGAAATGTGGTGAAGATGGAGCCTTGATGGGCTTAAGGGGCCTTAGGCAACGGTGCACTTTATCAGAGGAGTTTATAATGTGCCAACATTATTTATGCTTCCAGCCAAAAAGACAGAAAAAAAAACAAAAGACTACAACTTGGGGAAAATTAAGAAAAATAACACCGTTAAGAAAAGACTCTAGCAGACGTAATCCATGCTTCAGCAGTCATACCACACGCCTCGTTACAAACTCCGCACACCACGCTCTCCTTTTTGCATCTTCTATCACAACTGTTTGCATTTACAAATTATAAGAGAATGTATATATATGGTCAATATTGTATGTGTGTGTGTATATATATATATATGCTCTTCTCTAAATCTATATGATCAGAACAATATATATATATATATACATGTCTAAGTATGTAAAAAGGACTAGAAATTTTTTACAGGAACATGAATTAAAACTACAATTTCGAATTAAAATAATAGTACAAACTACAATTATCTTCTTTTAAACGTTGATTTTTTTTTTTTTGGTTCCGAAGCATCAAACCTGTACGTGAGTTTTATTCACTTTTTAAAGTTTTAAGTCTACAAAATTGTGAGAAGAGAGCATATAGAAGTTCATGACAATTGAAAGGAGTAATCAGTAGTGGAAGTGCTTATTTAGCAACGTTCATAAGAAGCATAAAGACGGTGAAAAATATGGCGAGGAGATGAACACATTGAGGAGCTTTCTTTGTCATATTCCTGATGATATATACTCAAAAGGATGTGAACTTCCGCCAAAATTAATTCAAATGAAGGGAAAAGGTTATAAATATATATAATCTATACATATACATA
>NW_010364987.1:0-1907 GCF_000414095.1 Morus notabilis | reverse complement strand
TTTTTTTTTTTTAATCTTTAGTAGTTCTTTCTGAACCCTTTTCTCAGCTAGCCTTCAAAATGTACACAACAAAAGAGTGTAGTGCATCAGGTGAAGAACCTCGTGCTTCGTCGTCCGGTGATAGTTTCCTAATCGAATTTTGTTTTAATATTTAGGATGATTATGTCACTCTTCTGCAATAAGAAAGGAAAACACCTTGTTGTCTTAATAGGTTATAATGATGAAGAATGTCCAACACACTGGATCGCACACAACAGTCATGGTCGTAATTGGCACGACACGATCGTAATTGGCGCGACATAGGATGCATGAAGATTTTGATGGTTGATGACAAAAACCCAATTCACTGTTGTATTGACTTGGGGCTGAATTTCGTTAAAGTGAATCCTTTACCAGATTCAGTGTTGAAAGCTATACACAATGAGTGAGATAAATTTAGCACTATTAGTGTGGTTTTTTTGTAAAGAGATTACATGAGAACTAAAAATGATGTACTAAAAAGTTCTGTTTAGAATTTTGCTTTGGATTTTGACAGCATAATTCATCTTATTAGCTCATATATCAAATATCATTATTTGTAATTTGAGATGTCTGCAACTTTAAGTAAACGACATTCTTTTAGAAAACTTTTTAAGCAAATGACAAGAGAAAATATTGCATGCATATTGCAAGTAATGGCTATTTAAATTTATGAGACATTCACTGCTTGTTATTAAGGAGCTAATTTAACTTCTTTCTTTTGAGTGAGTTTGATTCTTTAGATATATTGCCAGCTTGACCAACAAAGCTGCTAAACATTTGGATCTCTTAACTTCTTGTTTCATATGACATTTACAGAGCTGAAAGGTTCTAAGATTGTATAAATTAATACATAAAACTCGACCAAATTAAAACTTTCAATAATATGGTTAATGTATCGGTTATTAGGGCTCTGTTTTTCTCTTTTAACTGATTATAAATAAGGTAGACACTCAATAAATATATCATGTTCTCCATATTTAGCTGAAGATTTTAGCAGAGATTATTAGCCACCTTAAGATAGCTACTCATAAATGAAACATCACATGGAAGATACTCCTGGCTATAATTAGCCACAATTAAATAGTGACGGCTTAATTTGATTAACCAAATCTTTGATTAACACATACTTGAATAAACACGGAGAACTACATTAGAACTAAAATAGTGAAGGCTGTTTACAAACAGCTCCACTACCATCCGAGAAGAAATGGGAATTGGTAATGCTTTGGCTCTATCCAACAATAGAAAGCAACTTGTGACCTTGTTTACTTCAAATGTCGTTCACACTCTTGTACTATTGTTTTGTATTAGTTGGCAGACCTTTTTAGTTGTGTCAAGACATCCTTCCAAACAAACAACCTTTTATTTTTCAATTCAGATGCAACTTTTGCAATAGTAGCCGGTATTCCTCCACATTTCTCAATAATCTGAGTTGCCAAATCTCGAAAATCCGATTTTTCTGTCCAATCACCCACCATTTTCTTAAACAAACTTATTGCTTCATCATCAGTTAAAGGTCCAACTTGAAAATTCTTCTCAGCCTCCATATCATTGCATAACACATTCTGAAATCTAGAGATTAGCAATATCTTGCATTCCTTCTGAGCATCCCCAAAAGACATTCCAACCTCATTCAATTCAAGATTCTCCCAAATGTCATCCAAAATTATGAGTATCTTCTTTTCTTGCCTCAATCGAAATTGTAGCCGGTTTGCTCTTATAGGTACACTTTTCTCGCGGAATTTTAAACCAAGCTTCTCTGCAACTTCTTGTTGAATAAGTTCATGGTTAGGAGTTTGAGAAACTGTGGCCGCAACCACCTCACTGAATAACTTTTCATCCATGGCTCGTCTAGCAACTTCTTTCGTGAGCATTGTCTTGCCAAC
>NW_010364986.1:0-1359 GCF_000414095.1 Morus notabilis | reverse complement strand
TTCAAGGACTGGTCTCTGCTCCCGCCAAATCTTGGAGATTTTTTTTTTTTTTTTTATATATATATTTACCTCTAAGGGAAAGTGAGTGAAAACCCTAGAGACTTTCAAGGGCCCTTTTTTTTTGGGAAAAAGAGTGGGGATCTTGGGTTAGATTTTACCAGCTGCAATTCAGTGCAGAAAGGCCTACCTTACCACGGTGGACTTTTTTCTGTTTTTTTATTATTTTTTATTGGGAGCCGAAAATGCTATCGTGGGCCACCCCACCATGCCAGGTCATTGAATTTCATGGATGATTTAAATTAGATGGAGCTTATTAAAATAGACATGACGGTGTTATTTATGGAAAATTTTCATGGTATTAAATCTCATACTATATAGATAATGCCATTTAAATATTTAAATCATAAAGTTGTTTTCAATGGCTCGTAGAATTTTTTCATTTTCTTAAGTCTTGTTCGCTTCGCGGATTTAAGTTTTTAATTCGAGCTGATATGTGACATTTTTTGAAAATTTTTAACTGTAACAGAAAAAAAATTAGATGTGACATTTTTTTAGAACTTTTAGCTGTAAAAATTTAAATCAGTGAAATGAATAAAATCTTAGGCTAAAAAGTGTGTTATTTAATTATTAGATTTTTGTCATTGTTCGTCTTGAAATAGTAGCAATGTGAGTTTTATCTTAAACGCTTTTATTTGCCATTTAATTTTTGAATTGTACTTTATTTACAGTTTTGGTCCTTAGCCATAACATTAGTGATGGAATTTTGATTTCTAATGAAGGCAATTACCACATTTACAAAAGCAGTCACGCAAACTACAAAGCATAACTTATTATCGAGAAGAAAATTTTCCAAAAAATTAAGTTAAAGGACTGACTAATCGGCCAAAAATTCGATGACCAAATTGTTCCTTTTAAAAAGTTCAGGTAGCACCAAAAATCTTTAAATAATAAAATGAAAGACAACATTGAAAATTAGATGAAAATTCCTTTCAAAAAAAAATGATATGAATTTCATCCGAAAATCCTTAATTAATGAAATCAAATACAATGACACGGAAGCTTAGATGAAAATTTCCTCAAATTCAGTTTGCTTAGACTAATTTAGGGTTCGTGTAGTTCGTTAATTCGAGTTGAGATGTAACTTTATGTGAGAACTTTTTACTATAACAAAAAAATTAAATGTGATTGTTTCTGAGAACTTTTTATTGTAACAAAACTCGAATCGGTGAAATGAACGAAACATTAATTTGTTATTTATAATGTGAAATGCTTGAGTGTTAGTGTGTTAACGTTCAATATCTAAACATTTAGGATTTGTCTAGTCCTATGCCCCTACGTACGTTGGTCTGGCTGTTGATT
>NW_010364985.1:0-1417 GCF_000414095.1 Morus notabilis | reverse complement strand
TGTACCCTTGTGCAACTAACCTTGCTTTGTTTCTAACAATTGTACCAAACTTATCAGATGTATTTTTAAAAATCCATTTAGTACCAATGACATTTGAATCTTTTGGTCTAGGCACAAGAGTCCACATATCATTTCTAACAAATTGCTCCAATTCTTCCTGCATAGCATTAATAACAAAGCCTCTTTGACATTTTTAGGCTTAATTTGAGAGGTAAAGCAAACATACCTGACCATTTCATCATACCTCTTTCTTGGTTGTTCTCTTGTTCGGATTCTTTCATTAAGATCTCCAATGATCTTCTCTTGGGAGTGATTTTTCTGAAGCCTTGTAGATGGCATTCTTCTTACTGGATCTGTAACATCAAATTTTGCAGAAATAATGTTTTCTGTGTGCTGTTCATTCTCTGCTGATTCTTCTGTCACAGAGTTTGTTGCAACACTATCTGTAACATGTTTATCTACAGAGTGTTGAGTATTATTTTTTCCTTCTGTATTTCTAGTTTCATCAGCAAAGCTGGTGATCTGTTTTTCCCTGGAAAACTTAGACAAATCTATGTAATCATCAAAAACTACATTAGTTGACTCCATGATAGTTTGTGTTCTCATGATGTACACACGATAAACGTGACTATTCATGGAGTACCCTAGAAACATCCCTTCATCACTCTTAGCCTCAAATTTTCCTAAATTTTCACGATCATTTAAAATATAGCACACACACCCAAAACATGGAAATATTTGAGATTTGGTTTCTTACCTTTCCAAATTTCGTAGGGTGTCATCAAGGTACATTTTCTCAAATGAACACGGTTTATCGTGTAACATGCCGTATTCACTGCTTTTGCCCACAATCTCAATGAGATTTTCTTTGAATTTAGCATGACACGTCATATCTCCTGAATTGTTCTGTTTTTCCTTTCAACTACCCTATTTTGTTGAGGTGTTTTAGGAGCTGAGAACTCATGTGCAATCCTATGCTCATCACAAAATTCAGCAAAAATGGTATTATCAAATTCTTTACCATGATCATTGTTTATTCTAATTATTTTGCCTATATTGTAACTTTTCTCATTTTTTCAATTTTTTACACAAATTTTTGAAAACACCGAATGTATCTAATTTCTCTCTTATAAAATCCACCCAAGTGAACCTAGAGAAGTCATCTACACACACAAAGATATATCTCTTACCTGTAATGCTTTCCACGTGCATAGGACCCATAAGATCCATATGAAGCAATTCCATAACACTTGTTGTACTGATCTGTTGCAACGCCTTGTACGTTGTCCTTGTTTGTTTGCCGAGTTGACAAGGACCAAAAACACCTGGTTTTCTCTTACTTAGATTTGGAACTCCACGCACCGCTCCTGCACTCACTATTTTTGTCAAGGTTTTGAAATTTAAATGACCCAACTTT
>NW_010364984.1:288-529 GCF_000414095.1 Morus notabilis | reverse complement strand
TCATTTTTTGATGAATATTCTATTTTTTGTGATTTTCTACATTTTTTACTTTTGAAAAATAAAATAAAATATAATATAAATGACTTCATAAAATTTTAGGGACACTATCATTGTGCCTACAAAAAAGAGACAAAATGACAAAAAAAAACATTCACAAACAAAATGACATGTCGTTTTGACAAAAAGGGGAAAATTTTCACAAACAAAAAGACATATTGTTATTAGATGCATCAAAACGACA
>NW_010364984.1:0-229 GCF_000414095.1 Morus notabilis | reverse complement strand
CAAGAATCTTTCAACAAAAAAATGACTTGTCATTTTTTACCGATGTCTCGAAACGACGTCGTTTTGTGAAAAATAACACAAAACTTTCAGGCACGAAACGACATGTCTTTTTTTTATATGACGAGAAATGATGTCGTCTTCCACAACACCACAAAGTGCCACCTAAAAAATGACATGTCCTTTCAACAAAAAAACCTACAAAATAACATTACGTTTTGACAAAAAATTT
>NW_010364983.1:0-922 GCF_000414095.1 Morus notabilis | reverse complement strand
CATATCTAAGAAAGATGCATAAACACACTAAGGGTATGTTTGGTAGAAAGGAGAGATGGAGGGAGGGACAGAGGTGGAGGGAGAGTGGTGGAGGGAGAGGGTGAATCCCTATTTTGGTAGGATGGAGAAGAGGAGGGAGAGGACTCTCTTCCTCTGCGCCCACCATTTTGGATCATTTCATCAATAGAAGGATCTAACCAATCTATCTAAATTTAAATAAACATTACTTTTCCACCCTTCAAAATAAATTATGAAAAAATAGTTAAATGGACAATATAGTAATTAAACAAATAATTATAATCCATCCTTTCAACCCTCCAACCAATCCACCCAAATTTAACTAAAAATTACTTTTCCACCCTTCAAAATAAATTATTAAAAAATAGTAAAATGGACCATATAGTAATTAAACAAATAATTATTATCCATCATTTCAACTCTCTCTCCATTCAACCAAACAACATGAAGGATTACTATAATCCTCTCCACCCTTCCTACTCCCCATCCTTCCAACTCTCTCCATCCTTCATACTTTCCATCCCTCCAACCAAACGGAGCCTAAGAGAGGAAGAGAGAATTAATACTCACCTTGATCTTCAAGATCTTTCCCTGCGAAGAATCTCTTCATTCTCAGTGCTAAAAGTATCAGTATTACAAGTAAACACGACGCAGCTACAATGCCAACAATAGCTCCAACAGATAGCCGCCCCCCAGTATCAACTTTGTGATGAAAAAGAAAAGAAAGTTATTATGAGACATCCGTGGGAAAACACAGTATAAAGTGTAGCATATGAGGCGAAAATAGTTACGTGATGTTATGGCGATAGCAGATATAAGAGGTCCATAAACACTTCTATCAGGAATGGCAGTCGTTCCTTTCCCTGGCCAGTATAAGTGAATCTCTAGAGTGCTACCATTAACA
>NW_010364982.1:0-1735 GCF_000414095.1 Morus notabilis | reverse complement strand
TTTTTTTTTTTTACATTTTTATCTTTATTCCTTTTGCTTTTAAATTTTTTCTTTATTATTTTTTTGTTTAAGAAATTTCTTTTTTTAAAAAAATTGCTAACTTTTCTCCAATAAACATAATTCTTTTACATGTGTTTCTATTTAATATTGTTTTCAACGGTTAAAATATTTTTTTTAAATAAATAATTTTTTATAAATTCATGTTATATCAAAAGTTATATTTTACACACTTTTTTCTATAGTGCTACCTAAGACTACTTTTTAGGATGACATGTGACAGCTTTGCACCCCTTTTTTTTTTTTTATTCTTTTCTACTTTTTCCACTTTTATTATTTTTTATTTTTATATTTTTTTCTTTTATTTTTATTTTATGAATGTTTTTACAGTTTAATTGTTTTTACCTGTGTTTTTCTCTTTTCTAATCTTATTTTATTTTTTAATGTAATTTTATTTTATTTTGTCAAGGGTTCTTTTATAATTTATTCTTTTCAAGACTATCTGTATATCCAATTTAACATAAAACAATATAAAAGAGCTGAAAGCTCTTAAATAGTATTCTCTTATTAGGCTGCCATGTGGCAGCTTCTTCCCTCCATTTTTTCCTTTTTTTACATTTTTATCTTTATTCCTTTTGCTTTTAAATTTTTGCTATTTTTTTTTTTAAAGTTGCTAACTTTTCTTCAATAAACATAATTGTTTTGCATGTGTTTTTATTTAATTTTTTTTCAACGGTTAAAATAATTTTTTTTAAGTGAATTATTTTCTGTAAATTCATGTTATATCAAAAGTTATATTTTACACACTTTTTTCTATAGTGCTTTCTCAAAACACTTTTGAAGATGACATGTGATAGCTTTGCACCCTCCTTTTTTTTTTTTTTTATTCTTTTCTACTTTTTCCACTTTTATTATTTATTATTTTTATATGTTTTTTCTTTTATTTTTATTTTATGAATGTTTTTTACAGTTTAATTGTTTTTTACTTGTGTTTTTCTCTTTTCTAATCTTAATTTATTTTTTTAATGTAGTTTTATTTTATTTTGTCAAGGGTTCTTTTATAGTTTATTCTTTTTAAGACTATATGTATATCCAATTTAACGTCTAACGTCTAATGTCTATAAAAGCGATTAAGTCGATTTAGGAGGTCACGTGTTGGCCTCTTCTTTCTTCTTTTTTTTTTCTTATTTTTTAAACTTTTCCTCTTTTTTTAATTTTTTATTTTTTTTTACCTATTATCCTTTTTATTTTTTCTCTTAATATTATTTACATGTAGAGGCTTATATCTCCATAGCTTACCGAACTCGCTTGTTTGGTTCTTGAGCAACCAGGTCATGGGTCGTTTTAGTTGAAATTGATAGCGACCATGTGAATTTGGACAAAGCGCCAAAGATTATTGTATATTAAATTTACGTCTTCACATTAATTGTTCGTCATCAACTTGGCATTAGCAATCTCTTTCAGTTATTTGTAATAAACAAAGACTTGAGCAGTTGAGCCGGGATCTATACATATATCTTCATCATTTATTCTTTATACTCATTTAAATTATCATTATGTGTTGAGTTTTTAATATATTTAAGGCTTAAATATTCACGTGTTTCAACTCACACATAAAGAGAAGTGTTAAAGTATAAAATTATTGTTAACTCACATCTTTTTAAAATGGATTTATAAACTAACACAGTCGAGCCGGGATCTATATATATATCTTCAAGGTGTAGTGTTTGCCAACTTA
>NW_010364981.1:0-1030 GCF_000414095.1 Morus notabilis | reverse complement strand
TTTTTTTTTTTGGTGGAATAGTATATTTTCTTGCTTCAACCAATTTGTGTTTTTATTTTATTTTTATCTTGAGCATGTAAAGCCTTTTCGGTTTGTTTGTTAAATGTTTCTCTTCTGACTCTCTCTCTCGACTTACATATATATATATATATATATATATAATAAATTGAACGGGATATATGGTGTCATGCCAGTGGCTCCCCCTCTTTCTTAATTTGCTTTTAAAAAAAAAAAAAAAAAACCCTAATATCTATACACAGATTCATTTCCAATTATTTAAAGGATTTAGCTCTAGCTTTTAACAGTATTGTTCTCTAACAGTTGGTATATACGAACCTAATACTTGATGACTGTAACTTCTTGATGAAAAATTTTGCAATTAGACAAGTTATATATGAAGAAGCACATATTGTATTGTACCTTGGAAGTTCTAAAGGCAGATTTGGAATGGATACGGTATTCATGCATGACCCAGTTGGTTTTCTCTCCTCTTGGAGCTCTCCCTCTGTAGAAAACCAACGTCTTCTTCATCCCAACCAACTCTGAGGTTACACTGTTGAAGATCTCCTTGTCTTTCCCAGTAGTCTTCCAGTACCCGGTGTTCGTAGCTCGGTTTGTTCTTACTCCGGTCGGGTATTTCCGGTCCCGGAGGCTAAAAAAA
The DNA here is from genome assembly GCF_000414095.1 of Morus notabilis. Taxonomy (NCBI): domain Eukaryota; kingdom Viridiplantae; phylum Streptophyta; class Magnoliopsida; order Rosales; family Moraceae; genus Morus; species Morus notabilis. The sequence continues at coordinate 369 of NW_010364981.1, read as the reverse complement.
TACCATTCCTTCTCTCCCATCTTTGCCTTTGCTGTAACTCAAATAATTAAATAAATCAAACATGATATTATATATATGATCACAACTGGCCTGGATAGTATGAGAATTACATTTTTCCTTTGGATTTTGCCATTTGAAGATTTTAATGACCTCCGCCTTTTTAGTAGATCAAATATAGATCTTTTGGCGGCTTCAGTCAATTTATATTTTCAATTTTATTTGCCTTTTGGACTTGTTTATAATAGTTTTCTTTTTGAAAAGTTTATAACATATAAATTTTTTTCATTTGATTGAACTCTTTGTAATATTCCTCCCTCTCTCTCTTAATATAATGGTAGCTAGGAATCTTGTAATTCTTCTTGCTCTCGA
>NW_010364980.1:0-1345 GCF_000414095.1 Morus notabilis | reverse complement strand
TTATTATTTATGGTTAATTATCAATGGTTTGTGATTATTTAATTTTTTCTAGTTATAGTTCCTTAGAGTTTAGAATGGTTGTATATGAATTTGTTCTGGGCTATGTAATTAGATATACGGCGTATCATCACCGTTAGGTTTATTTTATTTTCTTTCGTAGAAATTTTGTAAACCGGAAAACAATATAGAAATTTTTATGTAAAATTCTTGGAGGAGATTTGTCATGGATCATGAAGATGGATCTTGAAGATGAAGGATGTAAAACTTTCTAATTTTTCATGGTTTATAAAATTGTTTTGTGTTTTTAATAAATTGAAAAACTGCTTTGATTTCTGTTTTTTCAGATTTTGGTGACAATTTTTCAAAATTGTCAAAAATCTGGAAAATTCAAAAAATATGGGTTATTGTCGCACAGACAATGGTCAACCTCTCCAGTTAGCTGGTTAGTATAAGGCAGTCGACCGGTAGAGTACAATTGCTTTGTCACCGGTCGACCAGACCTAACATGGCAGTGCACAATTTTTACAATTTTTTGAGATTTTTTCAAGAAAATATGAAAAATAATTTTATGATAATTAGAATTTGATCGTGATGAAGAATTCAAGGACAACCAGGAAGATTCAAGATGAAGGATCGATATATGTTTCGATTATTCTCTGTAATCTTTATTTTTCTTTTCTCGAGGATGGAACCATAATATTACGTTTATTATTTTTATACTTGTTGCTTAGCTTAATTGCTTTGTATGATTGCATATAATATGATTTGCTATTATGTGATAACATGTCATGTAGAATAGGGAGTGCCGCTAATTAAAATTGTTCATGCATATTTTTTTTTAAAATAAAACCTTGTTTTTCAAAAGATTGAATGGGTGAGGGTTTTTGAAGAAAAGACCCATGGCCTCCATAGTTGGTCCGCAGGTAACACATGGTGATACCGACCCCTAGGAAGGAATTCATTATGTACCGGCGTGAATCTCCAAGAGGATAATTTGTTTGAATATATTTTATGGTTGTACACTCCTAGGTGACAATTACAAAATATGGATCAAATAGTTAAAATGATGGTTATACACTCAAGATTAATTTAATTATTATTCTCCTCTAGGAGCTCTGTTAATTAAATTAATGGTCAAATAAAACGATTATCAATATATACTGGACAGAGATAGATCTAGATGGTATATATTGATCAGAGGGGATCTGCGTTTCCAATTAAATTTTACATGATCTCCCCTAGGAGGCTTACAAAATTTTGAGTTGGGAATTATCATTGTAAGGTTGTGAATTTTTCAAAGTTTTGACACACAAACATATTGGTTGTATTATAATGTGTATATATG
>NW_010364979.1:0-755 GCF_000414095.1 Morus notabilis | reverse complement strand
TGAATTGAATATTTTATTTCATCTTTATAACATATTTAGTTTGTTGATTCAAGTTAAAATGTGATTTTATATGATAGTTTTTTACTATAATAAAAAAAATTAGATGTGACTATTTTTAAGAGATTTTTACTGTAATAAAATTCAAATTCTAAACTCAAATCAGTAAAATAAATGAGGCCCGAGATTCTACGATAAAACACTCTCATGTGTGGCGAACGACTCATATTATAAGAAGTTTTAGTTGGATACAATAAGAGAATTTTTTTAAATTACACTTATATATAAGTTTCGTTCGTTTTAAATTATAAGAATCAAATCAATATGTTCATACTAAAATTCTTTTTTAATTTAGAAGGTAAATTGCACCGTTAAATGTTTGAATACTAATCGTCAAACACCGATAAATTCAAAAAAAGCAATGTAATTAACCTATTTTATATTATTTAAATTTCACTTTCCTTCCTTTTCATAAAAAAAAAATGTTTGACTTTCTTTTCTTTGCGGTTATTACACTAATTATGCTAATTTTTTTTCTCTCAAAATAATAATACTCTATGAATGGAGGACAGTTTGGTAAAATTAGAGATGAGTAGAAAAATTATAAAACAAATCTCAAATCAATAAATTAAATGAGTCCTTAATACATTAACACACACCTCCCGCCAAGAAAAAAAGAGAAAGAAAAATTATAAAACAAATTTTACTATTAATTTAAATTAAAATGTAATTTTATGTAAAATTTTTTTATTATAATA
>NW_010364978.1:0-2927 GCF_000414095.1 Morus notabilis | reverse complement strand
TTTCTATTTTTATATAAAAAATAAAATTATTTTAAAATAGATTTTAAACACGCATATTAAAATTAAAAACTCGAATCGGTCACGGAACTAATAAAAAAACACTTCTTTTCTTAACTAATCAAAAAAACACTTATTTTCTTTCTATGTATTTTTTTCCCTCTACCTTTCTTTAGTATTGCCCCTTTTGTTTATTTATAATATTCATGCTCATGCCATCTGATGAGTCAAGGAAAGAAAGAACATACTGGCAAGTGTCAAGACACTTATCTTTTGTCCAGCTTTCTATTACATGCAAGCCATACATGTATATCCTTGTACCACATTTTAAAACAACGATATTTTATACTATATAATTTTTACATATATAGTTATTTTCCGTGTATCCATGCTTCGACACTTTTTTTTTTTTTTTTTTTGACCTTTTAGTGTTTTTTACGGTTTTTCAATTTTTTCTCTTTTTTTTTTACGTTTTTAATTTTTTTAATTTTTTGTTTTGTTTTTGTCGTATTCCCCCTTTTAACTATTTTTTTTACCTTTGCAGCGGAGATTGGAGGCGACATGATTGGCTGGGCTCTACTAACTTCTCCTCGAGCTGCTGGTTTGCTCATCTATAGTGGTGGTCGGTGTTATCTGAGATATTGTTGGTATCACTTATACTCTCTTATTTTAATACGTGTGTTTGTCAAATAAAGACATTTATGACATTAATTTTAGTGTGTTTCTATTTTTTTTTGGCCGTTGTCGTGTGTTCGGTTTTACTTTGTAATAATGGATGTGGCTTTCTCATTTTCCAACTTTAATTGTTTATTTCTTGTTAGTGTAGAATTGTTGGTCCAGTTAGAATTTCTTTTAGGTTGTAGTACTGATGTCCTTTTTTAATGGGGTTTGATAAGCAATTTCTCTAAAGCTCATAAGCTTATCTCGATGTGATGTGTTTTTTAATTAGAGTTTTAAATGTGCTCATTATTAATAGGTCGTGATTTTCTCTCGTTTTTAAGCTTCAAGCATGAATATGTCTCTCTAACAGACCATTAGTATTGTATTGTGTTGATTGTTACGGTTTTTCCTTTCAAAAAAATATTTGCTAGAAGAGGGAAAAAATCAGAAAAGTGTAATTCTAATTTCATAGTTACAAAATTATAAAAAGAATATTCCTTTTAGTAGCTTTCTTTTTTTTTTTTTTTGGGATAAAACCCTTGTTGCCTGCCTAAAATCCCAAAATCCCAATTTCTTCTTCATAGTTCTAACAAACAAATCCATCCAAAAACACAGCGAAATAGTCGCGGTATCGCCATGGAAGACGACCACCAACAACAGAAGAGAGAAGGCGACCTCTCGCTTCTTCCTCGGCAACCTTCCCAAACCACCACCACCACCAACGGTGGCGATGGCGCGGGAGAGAAGAGAGTTCCGAAGCGGTTCGTGAAGAGCCAAATCCCAGACTCCATCCTTAACGACCCCGACCTCAACGCCGCCGTAGCCCTCCTTCCTCCCAACTACAACTTCGAAATCCACAAATGCGTCTGGCGCGTGCGCTCCACTTCCGCCTCGCGCGTCGCCCTCCAGCTCCCCGAGGGCCTCCTCATGTACTCCCTCGCCCTCTCCGACATCATCTCCACCTTCGGCGGCGCCACCCACTGCTTCGTCCTCGGCGACGTAACCTACGGCGCTTGCTGCGTCGACGACCTCGCCGCCTCCGCCCTCTCCACCGACCTCCTCATCCACTACGGCCACAGCTGCCTCGTCCCCGTCAACGTCACCGCCGTCCCCTGCCTCTACGTCTTCGTCGATGTCTCCATCGACGTCGATCTCTTAATCCGCACCGTCGATCTCAACGTTCCCCGATCCTCCAACGTCGTCCTCGCCGGAACTATCCAGTTCGCCTCAGCGATCCGATCGGCCAAGCCGGACCTCGAACGCCGCGGATTTACCATCCTGATCCCCCAATCGAAGCCGTTATCCGCCGGCGAAGTTCTCGGATGCACCGCGCCGAAGGTCTCCTCCTCTTCCTTTCCGAAATTCAACAATGGCGGAAACGAGACCGAGACCGAGACGGTGGTGGTGTTCGTTGCCGACGGGAGATTCCATTTGGAAGCGATGATGATCGCGAATCCGGGAATCAAAACCTTCCGGTACGATCCTTACCTAGGGAAGCTGTTCTTGGAGGAGTACGATCAGAGAGGGATGAGAGAGTCGAGAAAAGACGCCATCTTGAAAACGAAGGAGGCGAAGAATTGGGGGATCATATTGGGCACATTGGGAAGGCAAGGGAATCCGAGGATTCTGGAGAGATTGGAAAGGAAAATGAGAGAGAAAGGCTTCTCTTACACCGTCGTTCTGATGTCGGAGATTAGTCCGGCGAGGATCGGATTGTTCGAGGACTCTGTGGAAGCTTGGATCCAGATTGCTTGCCCTAGGCTCTCCATTGACTGGGGCGACGCGTTTAGGAAGCCGCTTCTGACGTCGTTCGAGGCCGAGATTGCTTTAGGATACATTCCGGGATGGTGGGAGAAGAAGGATTCCGATTGTTGTAACCGGAAATGCTCGTCTTGCGGCTGCGGAAACGGAATGTCGGAGTCGGAACGGGTTGGAGGAGAGTACCCCATGGATTACTATGCTCAAGATGGAGGGGAATGGAATTCATCTTACGTGAAGAAGCCATCACGCCCTGTTCGTCGTCTGGTCTAATGGTAACGCTAAGATATATCGTTCATTTTACAAATTTTACGAATTTGAGTTTTTAATTCTAGTTACCGATTTGAGTTACAGTTTTAAATTTTTACGGTTAAAAACTCTTCGCATCTTCTTCTGCCATAGTTAAAAATTTTTTAAAAATATTACTTCTCAACTTGAATTAAAAACTCAAATTTACGAAACGAATAAAGCTAAAAACTTTTATAAAAAATCAGATATAACTTTTTCTCTTA
>NW_010364977.1:0-1927 GCF_000414095.1 Morus notabilis | reverse complement strand
TATTCTATTTATTACTTTTTAGCCCAGTTTCTTTTGATTTCCTGGAAAACAGATTATAGTTTTTGTTATTTTTTCAATATTAATTTTTTTCTCTCTCTTTCCTTTTCCTTTTGTTTTGTACTTTTTTTTAATTCACTTAGTAATGTTTGGACAACTTTATATATTACTCCCTTCACTCACTTTGTATCACATAAAAATTATCATGTGTGAATATAATATCTTATAGTGTTATGTAGTTGCCCTTAGTAGGTAGCTACAAAGTTGCCCTTACTAGGTAGCCACAACTTATTTATCAAATATTGCTAAAAATATTCCATATCTGAGCCACAATTACTATATAAAAATATTGTTATAACTATGTTTTTTCCTTTCTTAAGCTTGCCTTTCCTTTTTTTTTTTTGTAATTCATTTATTTGCTTACTTAATTACTCATATACATATGCATACACATAGATATATACATATATAGAAATATATATTTATCTATCTATTTTAGCTTTAATAAATTAATCTATGTGGCAATGATGATAATGATTGATTTTGATATTTTAAGTCTTAAATAATTTGTCCAAAGATTACTATGAATGTTCTTTTCCTAATTTTATTTTCATTTTGTTCATTGTTTTTCAATTGAATTTTATAATGTTTTTATCTTTGTTGTTTTCACTTATTGTATCCGTTTTGATCATCTTTTTTCTATTATCTTATTCAAATATTATCCATAGTCACATAAAATTATTTTTTTCCATTGCTGATCTTTTCCCTTTTTATGTTATTGTTCCTGTATTTCTCTTTACTATTTTCATTTGTTAAAGTTGTTTTGATCATTTCTTTTCTAATCATTGTTTTCTAGCACTTTTTCTTTTTCTCTCGGTTTTCTTGGTCTTCTTTTTTGTAAAGGTGACCGTGTTTATCATTTTGTTATGTCCTATCTTTTCTTTTTTTGATCATTTTCCTTTTTTATTCACCTGATAATTTATGGAGAATTTTATATATTACTCCACCTATTTATTTTGCATTATATATAAGCAACAATTTGTGTGATAGATATAATATCATCCTTTTTTGTGCAGTTACCCTTAGTAGGCAGCCACAAAGTTACCCTTAGCAGGCAGCCACAACATAGCTATCACACATTGCTGAAACAATTACATATCTGAGCCTTAAATAATATATAAAAACGTTACTATAACTGTGCCCTTTAGTTTTCTAATTTTATTGTTTTCTTTTTCTGTTTTTATTCATTTTCTTACACAATTCTTTGTATTTTATAAGGCGTCCTACAATTGTTGTCCTACTCTGTTAGTTGTGTATAGCTGATTGCTGCTTAGCATTTGTTAATTTATATAGCAGAGTTTACGGAAAATTTGTCACCTTTGAAGTACGTTTATTAATTCCTATCTAGAATACCTTTGCAATTGTTGCATGCAATATACATATTATTTTTCTATATCAGATGTAATAAGTCATCTCTATCTTTCTTAATATGTAGTTAAGCAAAATCATTGGAAAAGAATTCTGTTAATGCTTAATAAACGTTGGCAAACTTCTTTTAATTAGTAATAATTATTAACATTAACCTTATATCTCTACTTAAAATTAATTAAAACCTACTCTATATACAGACCCATACTACTCTTATCTGTATAATGGACTACTGGTATCATGTTCTTTTCATTTTTCTGCTATACAACCTGTTTAGTGTTCCTTTTTCTTTTTTGTTCCTTTCTCCAATATAAGAATTTAGTTTCTCTATTTCTCATAAATTGACTTTATTATTTTATCTCTTTTTGACCCCATTGTAGAACTTACTTCGCCTGTTTGAATTTCATATGTTAATTTCACTGCTATGCTCCTTTTTGTATACCCTTCTCTACCCCCTTTTTATGTGGCGATGATGATTACAATTACTTTTTATATTTTCAAT
>NW_010364976.1:0-636 GCF_000414095.1 Morus notabilis | reverse complement strand
TTAAAAAATAAATTGTCAAAGAATATTAGAGAAAAATATAAGACAATGGGCAAAATAAAAGAAGAATTTTTTTAAAAAAAGTTTAAAATAGGAAAAGCGGAGAAGTTAAAAATAAATTATATTAGAGTTTTAAGCAAAAGAAAAAAAAAAGAGTAAGAAACCGAAACTAAAAGGAATTAGAAAAAGTAAAACAAAAAGAAAAAAATGAGAAGTTGACACATAGTTTAAGTAGGAACACTCTCTTTGCCTCTTTTATGTATGTTTATTCCGCGTTAAAATAAGTGACATCTTTAGAAACTAAGTCCATCAATTGAAGTTAGAGGAAAAAAAGATATTTTAAAAATTACGCTGACAAAGAATTAAAGTTATATGAGAACTTCTAACGAAAAAAGAAAAAAACTTAAGTAAGAAGATATTTGAAAAGAATTATTTTAAGTAAAAGAAAGTGAAAAAAATTAGTGTTCTAAAAAAAGATATTGTAAAAACATGAATTGTCAAAAAATATTAGGGGAAAAAAAGACAATAAGGAAAACAGAAGAAGAATTTTTTTTAAAGTTTAAAATAGAAAAAGCATAGAAGTTAAAAAGAAATTGTATTAGAGTTTTAAGCAAAAGAAAAAAAAAAAGCAAGAAACTA
>NW_010364975.1:0-295 GCF_000414095.1 Morus notabilis | reverse complement strand
TACACTAACAATCTACTTATTAATTATCTCAGATACCAACTACACGAGCGACTTATAATGTTTCTTTCTGATCCTTGGAAAGAAGGCTTTTTCTCTGATTTCTATGGTTTGGCTAGAGAGATAAGTGATTGGGAAGAATGGAATATTAGGCGTTTATAATATAATGGTGGATTAAAGAGTTGAGTTGGACTCTGATAAGGATCTGAAAGAAAAAATCCTAAAGCTGTTTGGATATATAGATAAAATATATATATAGATATCAGAAATAATCCTAAATTTACCATTAATTGAATTG
>NW_010364974.1:0-1169 GCF_000414095.1 Morus notabilis | reverse complement strand
TTTTTTTTTTGTTTTTGTGGTTCGTAGACCCCTCCTGCCCATGTCTGTCTGAAAACCTTAATTTTTAGGCAGACATGTTAAGGGGTCGATCTTTTCGTGGTCTCCTTGAAAACGTTTTGTTATGAATAAGCTTTCATTTATTCTATCGAAATGTCAAAGCAATACAGCTAAAATGTGTATGAGTTCATACATTATTGGCAGTACAATTTTAGTTACTATGCATTCCATGGATGTTGAATCTACTTGCCGGCGAGGCTTTTCAAAATGTAGGTTCTTGGGCGTAACATTTCTCTTATGCGGTAGGGTTCCTCCCATGTTGGGCTTAGAGGGTCAGTACTTTTAGGTTTAGTGCTTTGAGTGACCCTTTTTAATACCAAGTCTCCCGGGGCGAAACTTCTTCGTTTGACTTTCTTGTTGTAGTATCGGGTTGTCCTTTGTTGGTAAGCGGCGAGTCAAAGTTGGGAGTCGAGCATTTTTTCTTCCAACAGATCAAGTTTCCCGTTCATTGCTTCGGCATTTACGTCGTCTTCATAGGCGACCGTTCTTAATGTCGGCATCTCAATTTTCACAGGAAGCAATACCTCGACTCCGTATGTCATAGAGAAAGGTGTGTCGCCGTTGTAGTTCGACTGGTCGTCCTATATGCCCATAAGACTTTCGAGAGTTCTTTAGTCCATTTTCTCTTCAAGTCATCAAGCTTTTTCTTCAGGGTGTATTTCAGGATTGTGTTGACGGCTTCAACCTGGCCGCTGAGAAGTCTTTCTGAATGCCCAAATCGTCGTAAAATTTTCGCGTCGCGGCATTGTCAAACTGTTTACCATTGTCAGACACGATCGGATGCGGAACCTCAAATCTGCATACAATGTTGCTCCAAATGAAGCTTGTGCAGGCAATCTCTGTGGTTGTAGTAAGAGATTTCATCTCGGCCCACTTAATGTAGTAGTCCACGGCGACGATGACAAATTTAAAGTCTCGTGGTGCGAGGTGCAAAGGCCCGATCAAGTCGACCCCCCATTTGACAAAATGCCAGGGGCTAAGAATAGAAGTTAGGTTTTGTGGGGGCGCTCTAGGAATCGCGGCATATCGTCGCACTTATTACAACGCCGAGCGTATTGATACGCGTCTTTTTTAAGCGTAGGTCAATAGTACCCCTGCCTTAAAACCTTTAG
>NW_010364973.1:65932-115337 GCF_000414095.1 Morus notabilis | reverse complement strand
TTGTTAAATTATGTATCTCTGTAATACATAAATAAATAAATATATATATATATATATTAATGTATATAAATAAATACATATATGTAGTGTCAAACGTGTGATTACTAGTTTTAAGCATCCGATTAATTAAATCATTATAAAATGAAAAAGTACTGCGTGATCAGTGCCATAACTTTGAGTGAATTCTATATATAGATGTACATTGTTTAGGAATTAATTTAAAAGAAAAATCCAAAAGAAGAAAAGAATAAAAGAAAATGAAGAAGCAGGTATGTACACCATTTGTTAACTACGTAACTACTGATTGAATTCTGTGTGCTCCTCTATAATGAAGATTTTTTCCACAAAAGAATTACTAATTAATTGAAGCCCTTATTATAAGGAAAATTGTAGGAAATAGGCCAATATGAAAGTTTAAGAAAGTATATAGGCCAATTTTTAGTTATAAAAATTAATAGGCTATAATTTGTCAAGTTATGGTTCATAACCAGATAAGTTATGGACAATAAATTGTCAAGTTATGGTTCATAACCAAACAAATTATGGACGAAAACAGTAATTTGGCCTGTTTATTAACTTATGTAAACTATTGGCCTATTAATTTTAATTCATCTCAAGTCTTGACCTATTTCCCTCTTTCTCCCTTATTATAATTACGTATCTTTAGCTAATTAATAAGGGAAAAGTCTTCTAACCACGATGTGATGAATGATTATATGATCATGTTACTAATACATTTGTCAATGCTTTATAAAGAGTGTACCTCATTCATATTAAGTTCTACATATCTTTTTTATACATTGTTAAATTATGTATCTCTGTAATACATAAATAAATAAATATATATATTAATGTATATAAATAAATACATATATGTAGTGTCAAACGTGTGATTAGTAGTTTTAAGCATCCGATTAATTAAATCATTATAAAATGAAAAAGTACTGCGTGATCAGTGCCATAACTTTGAGTGAATTCTATATATAGATGTACATTGTTTAGGAATTAATTTAAAAGAAAAATCCAAAAGAAGAAAAGAATAAAAGAAAATGAAGAAGCAGGTATGTACACCATTTGTTAACTACATAACTACTGATTGAATTCTGTGTGCTCCTCTATAATGAAGATTTTTTCCACAAAAGAATTACTAATTAATTGAAGCCCTTATTATAAGGAAAATAGTAGGAAATAGGCCAATATGAAAAGTTTAAGAAAGTATATAGGCCAATTTTTAGTTATAAAAATTAATAGGCTATAATTTATCAAGTTATGGTTCATAATCAGATAAGTTATGGACAAACTTGTCAAGTTATGGTTCATAACCAGATAAGTTATGGACAAACTTGTCAAGTTATGGTTCATAACCAGATAAGTTATGGACAATAAATTGTCAAGTTATGGTTCATAACCAAACAAGTTATGGACGAAAACAGTAATTTGGCCTGTTTATTAACTTATGTAAACTATTAGCCTATTAATTTTAATTCATCTCAATGCCTATTTCCCTCTTTCTCTCTTATTATAATTACGTATCTTTAGCTTAATAAGGTAAAAGTCTTCTAACCACGATGTGATGAATGATTATATGATCATGTTATTAATACATTTGTCAATGCTTTATAAAGAGTGTACCTCATTCATATTATAGTTCTACATATAATTTTTATATATAGTCTATGAGATGATGTTTAGTACTCTCCTATAAATTTTGCTAAATTAACTATATATAAAAATAGAGACGCGGAGAAATATATATATATATATATAGAGGAGTTGTCTATAATCTCTAGAACACAGAAAAAGCCATATATATATATATATATATATAGACACACATATTTTTGAGAACAAACGAGGAGAAATATTGTTTTGTTTATTATTTATCCTATTTAATATTCTCACCCTTTTCTTAGAACTCCCACTAGAATATTCTCAAGCGGCCAAAACATATTATATATTATATTCTACATTTCGCCATCGACAACCATATGATACTTAAAACATGACTTTTCTACATTAATCAGGACCTATATGATAAACAACTGCCACATAAATTATTTCATGCTTTCTCAAGCAAACCCTTATTCTATGTCTAGTATTATTTCGATTAATGTGTATATATATAGATATAGATATATATATATATATATAAATGACCATAGGTCTTAGGCCATCCCTAAAGTCGAAACTTAGGCTTTTCGATTAATGTGTATAATGCTTTCTCAAAAAGTATTCCCGTTGGAAGTACTTGTGTCATGGGATACAAATTCACTATTAAAGAATTATATATAATTCTTCGCCAAAAACTATGAAATTAACAAGTGTCGGAAATTTCGTTTGGATTCCATAGAAAAGCTTATTTGTTTTTTTTTTCCTTAAACAAAAATAAATAGTATACGTGTACTTGGGGAATAATTTCCCAACGGTATATGAAAAAAGGGCATCTTATAACAGCTTCATCTCATTAAAAAATAATGCCATCTATAATGAGAGAACGTTTACCCTTTTTTTATTTGTTGAATAAAAAATGATTATTAATGTCATCTCAACCCCTTTTTTTTTTTTTGTAATTTTGATAATTTTGAAACTCACTAAGAGAATGGAAATGACCTAACTTAATTATACTCAAAAGATATGTCCAATTTCATTCATACTATCATACATTTAACACCACACAATACATTGACTAGATATAAATCCTTAAATAAGACAGTAAAATATCAATTGGATGTATCTTGAAAGAAAAAGAAAGAAAGACATCCTTACTATTTATAATTATTATCACTCACGGCACCATCTATAGAGAAATATTAGTATAAATTTTTTTATCACTCTCTATATTCACTGTTTAATACATAAATTTAATTAAAATAATATATTATTATTTTAACAGAAAATTAAATAGTAAAGTCACGTGTCAAACTAATTATATTCGGTACTTTGAAGAGTTTGCCGGAAAAGAAAGCAATGGATATGAATTTAGGTAGGGTATAGGGGGGAGATGAGTTAGACCTATATATATTTTTTTTTTTTTTTTTTTTTCCTTTTCTCAACAAAAAAAAAAAAAAAAAATGAAAGAGAGATGTAGTTATATTACTTAAGTTGAGGCTTAGCAGATGTAACATGAAAAATCCAAAGGCAAAGCCAAAAGTAAACCTGACGGCGGGGACAGAGTGAAAGACATTTTCTATGGTATATGTATTGTATGATCAGATGCATTGGGATTGCAATTTAAACGTCTCTTGTCGACCCTGTCATTTTTTAACAAAAAGAGCCAATCGCTGTTTATACCCATGCGTGCTTCTTTATTTTCTTCAATTTTTCATCTCATTGACTGAGAGTCACTTTCTCATCTTTTTTCCTTGTACAAAACTAATTTATATATTCTAAATATATAGCATCAATTGCATATATATATATATATATATATAAGAGCATCATGTACGGTATATAACTTTCCATTCGGCATTGTTTTCAAATCCAAAAGTACCTGAAAAATTTGTGGATTGCGATTATTAATTTCTGTGGAGTGATCATGACTCATGTACAATTAACTATACGCGAAATTAATTAGTTTTTTAAATTTAATCACTGTAGATATTGAGTTAAGATGGCCAATTCATTTTGCATTCTTTTCTTTATTTGTCTCGGAATATATTATTAATGACATGTTAAATATGCAAATTTATTTCAGATGCTATAAGCTAGACCATACAACTTTTGACAAATACAGTAAAAATATTATTAGCCAGGAATATATAGGGCTTGTTCGGTTGTATTTTTGAGTTATGATGACTTAAGTGTAGATTTTGAGTTGAATTTGAATTGAAGTTGTAACTTGAGTTTGTGTTTGAATGTGCACATTTAAGTTATGATTTGAATTATGAATCTATTTAAATTTGTATTTGGGTGAGTCAAAACTTAAATCTGTATTTAAATAGAATTTTAATAAAAATTCAATGGTGATGGAAAATTTTTATAGGGTATATGGATAGAGTTTTATTCGTCTCTTCATTGTGAACGCATAGAAAAAAAATCATCTCAATCGGAATTAAAACGAAAAAGTTATAACGTTTATAAGAATATAAAAAATACTGTTAATTAACTTTGGTTTGAGTTTAGGAACCTGAGTTTAAGGAATAACTTGAATTCAGATTTTAACTTCAAACTCAAGTTAAAACTCGAATTAAAAGTCAAGTTAAAACTCAAGTTTAAACTCAAATTTTATAAAGAACATGAGTTTAAATAAAGTTGTAATTTAAGTTTAAATTTTTTTTGAGTTTTGATCTAAAAGAACAAGTCTATAAACGCGCTTCTTTCTCTGTATTTTAATGAAAAAAAAAAAGAAGGAAAATTTAAACTAGAACAGATACATATAGCGAAATTTGTTAGCTAATCTAGATTATAAAAAGTATCTCTTAAGGACTTTTTTTTTGTTATTATCTCCTTATTTTCTTATATCATATATAATGATGATCTCCGGTTACAATAATCAATCTTTCCACAATCTGGAGCCAAAATTGTCGTTCACTTGCATAGCGAAGTAATGATTGTAATCACGCTAATAAATAATTACTTTCTTAATTAATTAAGTCATATCATATGTTAGATACATCGATCGGTCCAATTTATTTAGATCACGAAACTTCATAGAAATTTCTTTCTTGCTTTGCGTAAGGCTTCACAATATTAATTCTGCACCATAAATTTCAAAACCCAAACAAAAAAAAAAAAAAACAAAAAAAAGAGAAGAAATATACTAGTAGATACTTTGTTACAATCAATTTCATAAGGAGCGTGGGAGAAGTAAACTTTCCAAACTCTCAAAAGACCAAAGACATAAAACACAGTTCACAAAACGGTTGTGCGGTTGACACGTGTCGGATCCAAAGGCAAAAAGCCAAAAACGACGGTCTAGGTTTCGTGGGGCATCTGCCAAGCTAAGCTTTTACTTGCCTTTGCTTTGCCCCTACGTCAACGTGCACTTCGCACCCATCACACCTCGCCATGCCATGCATTATGCATATATATATATATATATATACATATATATATATATGTGTATCTATATATATATATACACACCCCTTCCTTCCCCTTCGCATTGGAGGGTCCAAACTGGGCCCCACACGTTTTACACGAGCCAACGACAATTGAAGTTTTTGAAACCTCCTTTCTTTGTCCCATTCGAATCCCATATCACAAAAACAAAAATTAATTATTGTCATGTCATTCAATAGCCAAAATAATATTATATATATGTGATTAGGTGATTAAAATGATAATTAATAAGGTCTTATGTTTACATTGAGGCTTTTAATTTTTTGGTTTATATATATAATATGTGAAATGATGGGGTCCACGTTAATTATGTAAGGGAACAAGATTATGTTAAGGGAGTGGAAAAAGTCTTATGTAAGGTTTGTCTGTGTCTCTGTCTTCTTCCTCTTTTGGTGCCAATTTCTTCGTATATAAAAGCGTCCACTTTGGGGACGAAAAGGGGGGAGACTCAATGATAGCATCACCTGCGGTTGTGCTATCTCAAAATTTTGTATATAATATTATATGCACAATGCATGGTTTAAGATCTCCACCAATATATACACAGAAGATGAGCGGGAGCAGCCGTCCCTACTCAAATTTTTTTAAAAAAAATATTACCTTTAAAAATTTTAAAATTTTACACTTAAGCCTCCACTGAAATAATATATGGCCTCACTAAAATAAATATATTTTCTTATATGTCCCTAGTAAGATAATTTATTAAAAAAAATTTAATGTACGCCTCCACTAAAGTGAAAGAGTGGCTCTGACACTATATATATATATATATAAAGGTTTTCCTTGATCGGAAAAAAAAAATCTATGTGTTTCTATATAATATTTTTATCACAGTTTTCACAATTTCTTCCTAGGAATGTCATTGGTTTTTATAGTAAAAAATGTTGCTATATTCGAGAGCTCGCACATAATGACCAATGTTGATAATGCATCGTTGTTTTTGAGTGACAAAAACATACACGAAAAGAGAGTAATTGTTCATTAATTGAAATTCTTGCTCAACATTAATAATGTTATTTGCTTGAGAGTATTACTTTATATTTATATTATTTTGGCTTGAAGCTTTAGAGTCGCACGTGTGCAGTTAGCAATATGAATTAGGGAACAAAGTTTGGCTAAAATATCAACCGGCCTATGCCTTAGCCAAGAATGCTTGGCTTCTACTATTATATTTATGCATATTTTTTATGGGTGGATTTCTCTCTTCCAAAGTGTTGGAAGACAAAAATCGTTTTGGTAGGGTTTTTCCACTTAGTATAGTTATCATTATCAGCAAAAATAAATAAATAAATAAATAAATGGATTCAATACTTTTGTTTAAAATAAAAAAATAAAAAAAAAATAAAAAAAACACTAGTAGTTATCCTATCATAAGTGTGGGGTACCATTCTTTTTGGAAGAGACTTGCGAAAGGGTTTAAGGTAGCAAGTTAGGGAAAAAAAGGGACCTCATTGATGTTAGAGAACACTTGTGGATTCTCATCTGATCAAGTGTACATTATTGGATAGTTTTAAGTTTGACCATGCTCTGAATACGAAAGATACATATATATATATACATATATTTATTATGCTCATATATAATATTATTGTTTAGGTTGACCAAATTACCTTTCCTTAATATACATATACACACATAATTTGCTACTAATTGTTTTTCATATATAAGCAGCCAATATACTCTTGATTATTTCCCAGCTGGCCAAGTGCAAAGATTCATCATGAATTAAACTTCTCAAATTATCACAAATGTTCTAATTTAGTAATTTGCTAAGGAACATTTTGGAACCGGTGTTTTGTTGAATAATGCCAATTAACTTCAATTCCATCTTCAAATTTTACGTTTTAATGATTTTTTTTTTATGGTATTCTCATCCAATTTTTTAGGTCGATCATGTACTCATTGGTATATATTTCATGATCATGGGTCCTGAAGATGGAGCTAACTAGGAGTTTTGTTTCTACAGCTTTTAGGGAAGTATAAAATATATATCATATGATTAAAACATACTATTCATACATGACGTGAAGAAAAAAATAGAAAGATTAATAGTAGCAATCAAAAACTTTTGGATCACATGGCAACCTAACAAGATTGAAAAATACAATAAGATTCACTGGACATTGAATTGTATTCCTTATATATAACTTCAGTACTTAGGCGTGACATGCTTTGCTAGCCCCACAAGCGATGGGATGGTTATCCAAATTGATAAGAGGTTTATATATATATATATATATATATATATGTTTCTTTTTTTTTTTTTTTTGCTGGTCGTATATATATGTTTCTTTTTCAAGACTTTTCATATTGTGTACCCGCTTCGATGTATGCTTGTCGAGGCGCACTAATTTGTAGCTTGCATGATTGTGTTTAAAATTAAAGGCAAATTATAAATATGGTATCGTTTTTTAACACAATTATAGAGGGAGAATTCCGCAAGAAAAGTGGCACCGGCAAGGAAAGAAAAAAATGCTCTTTGGAGGATAATAGATGCATGCAATTTGTGATTAGATATGTTTCAATCGAAAGATGCTCTTAGATATGGTACCATAATAGACGTAATAATGAGGTTCAATATGTGCTTGAGATTTTAAGTATATGTATCTTATTTTATTTTATTTTTTCTCAATCAATAGAAGAAATTTAAAAAAAAAAAAAAAAAAACTTTTGGACCCATTAATTAATCAAGGAAGTGGTTACAGGCTTAATCTAATGGTAAATCTACGTTCACGCTTTAATATAAAAAAAATACCACTAACCACCCCTAATTCGAAAAAGAAAAACACTTAAAGTAGAATTTTATTTTATTTTTTATAAAAAAAAACCATATATAGGGGACGTTTAGTTTATGGATTCAAAATCATTCTCGTTTTACGTGTATTTTTTGTGAGAAAAAATACTGTAGCGAGCCACGAACCATGATTCGAATCATGGCACGAATCCCCCTTCCAAACGTCGTTTCAACCTTTAGGGTAGATATTACGTATAAAAGGATTAATAGTATCCTAACTTATTAATTGGTGTCATCTTAATTACCACATATCGATTATCCAAATATATAAATATTCCACTTGTAGTTTGCTCCTCCGTATTTAAATTTTGCTCATTCTCGTTTTCTAAACAGAAGAAAAGAAAAAAACAAAACAAAACAAAACAAAAAAAAACAATAATATTGTTGTGTGTGTGTATACGTGTGTGGGTGTTGGGTCAGGAAACGATATTCGAGCAGTTAATAACATCAAATGACAAGATATATATCAGATCATTTCATGCATGTAAATTTGTTTTTGGAAACTAGTGGTACTGTTAGCTAGGATGAGATTGTTGTATGAAATTAAAACTTGAATGACTTTAATTAGTCCCGTACAACCCTCTTTCTACTTCATGTTCCTTTGCCTCCTCTCACTCTCAGCCTCATGTTTAAGCCTTTCTTTTCTTTTCTTCTCTTCTTTTTTTTTTTTTTTTTTTTTTTTTTTTTTTTTTTTTTTTTTTTTCTAATCTTCATGGACCACAAAAACACTTCTATCAATTCTTGCATGGACCACTTCCCCACTATCCTCTTCATCACTGTGCTAAAACCCCACCACAAGAACTTAGAAGAGATCAAAGATAAGAAAGCGAAAAAGGGGAAAACAAAAAACAAAACAAAAAAAAATAAAGTAACTTATAAGCTAGAGATTAAATTCGATCCATGTAAAACCTAGATGGATATATGTACAATATCAAAAAATCATCTCAATTTGTTTAGTGATTTTTTCTTCTTCCTTAAATCATTGATGTCATCGATTCTCATTATTCATATATTGAAGAAATCCTGCATGTGTGGCTCATCAATAAAATGGAAAGGTCTAACATCGCATAACACATTTATCGGATAGGATCATATAATTTTATTAAGTTATTATAAACTATACAAAACTTAATCGGTCGCATAGTTAGTTCATACATAGATATATTCATGTTATAATTATGTAAAAGAAATTTATATATACTGCAACAAGTACTGTGAATACTCATTATTCGGATTATTGGGGGATCGATGAGCATGCAAACGACCACCAAAGTACCCCACTGCAGGATAACGATGATGATTTGATGGATCATGATCTGGAAAAAGGCCTCAAACGACATGTCATGGAACGTAGCATAATTTTTTATGATGTTGTTGTGTTTTGTTTGCCCTTTTCTTGTGCGATGTTACACCAGTGCGCTGACGTACAGTTCTTTCTTCTTCTTCTTTTCTTTTCCTTTTAACATTCTTTTTCAACGCTGAGAAAGTACATTTATTAAAAAAAAAATTAATTTTCTTGGTTGAGGGAATATTTCCTGTTTCCATGAAATCATGATATGGATCGTAATTAGGTACGCACGTGGAGAGGAATAGATCACATGAAAGAAACATATGAATTGTTGAAAAATTTCTCCTGGGGTAAGTAATTTGTATACCATTTTTGGTTACTGCAAGTGAAAAAAATATTATCACTGTGGTGCCAATCTTACGACTTTAGGGCAAATTATAGACAAAATTTGACTTTTAGAAGGTGAAAAGAATAGTCAATAGTATAAAATGGTGAAGAAAATTGGTGATCAGGAGCTTTTAGGAGTTTTCAGAACTTTTTTTTTTCCTCTCCAGTATATGATCAAGTCGTTTAAGGACGTGTTCGTTGGCACAATGATTTGTGAAGATTTTCAAAGTATGATTATTTATTACTATTCACTATTTATCATGAATAATTACACGAGAAAATCCATCAATATATTGACAGTTAAACAGTGCCAATATAGAACAATATTTGTGTATATTCCTATCATGAGTACTGTGGGCAATTTATCAAAAACATTTTTAAATTTGAATTACATATAGTTCTTTTTGGGTTAGATATTTTGTGATTTTGACTAAATATGTGTGACTTTAAATGGATAGAGAATAGATTGATATATGGGAAGAGAACCTCAAATTTAAAGTAATTCCAGAACATATAAACAATTTGTGCAGGAAGAATATATAGAAAGGATCATAACTTTAAGTCCTTTGAAAAAGGAAGATACCATTTTGTACAACACGCCTGTGATACGTACAAATAATTGCTTTTATTGTTGATTTATGTGAAACTGGTATAGCCTTGGTGAATGTATGGAATAAATCATCTTCCTATAAAAAAATAATAATAATACTAATATAAATTAAAGTCAGCTATATGGAAAGAGATAACGACTTTTCATGACAATGCTGGTTAGTTAAGCAAATATATATGGAATATTCTTACCATCCCAAGAGAGAAAAAGAAAAAAAAAATTACTTTTATATGCTATATCATAATATTTCAATTAAGTAATATTTTTGTTTTTTTTTTTTCCTCTTTGGGGAATTAAACTTCGTATTACATAACCTAGCTAACTAGCTAATGAGGGAAACAAAAGGACAAAAAATTGGAAAATAACATTTCAATTCTACTTCAATGTGAAGTGTAGTACTATGACGCTTTGCAACCAATTTTGCACCCTTGAACTTGATTCAAAAGCAATACCGAAAGATGCATTAGGCAAATAAAAAAAAACGTTGCAATCTTGACAGATGATTTTCATGATTCAAATGCTATTTTCCAATCAATTATTTTACTATTACATGCATGATTATATTATATATCACCAAAATTTTTCTCATGTACATGTCAAGTTGGTGTCCTAGAATTTTCTGCTTTCAATGGTTTCATGCATTAGGAGAAGGGGTTTCAATCATTTGCTTAATGTCTTATGTGTTATATATATTTTTCACATTTTCTAGGTCAGTGTTTCCCACTTTCATTTTCAAAGTACAATTTCATGTTTCCATCTTCCCAACAATATAATCATATAGTAAGAAGTTCCTACGTTTCCAACTACCATCAGAAAGGCTAACTAATTAAACCCTTCTTTGCCTCTAAGGAACAACCTTACAAATACTGGGGAAAAAAAAAAAAAAAAAAAAAAAGCCCAAAATTTTTTTTTATCTCAATTTAGTTGGTGCTGAGCGTTTTAGCACCTCAAAATTTTCTTTTCCGAGAAAACAAAAAAAGATCATAAAAAATCAATCATGGAATTTCAAGATATCGTTGTTATAATATTGCTAAAGGCCAACATCCAAGCCAATTCAGGCATGCTTGTCTTGGACATTAAGAATGACGGAAGACAAACAAGTCACGAGTCCATCCTATCAAATGAAATGGCTAGTTTGTTGTTCACATTAATAAATAACGACTGATAGATAATACTTTTCTTGTTTTTGTTTTGTATTTTTTTGGATTAGGGAACGACTAAATAATAACATAACTATCAATCCAATTTGTAGAATTCACGAGACTTGAAAAACATGCCCTCGTACAAAAAACATCAGAGAAATTTATTAGTTTGCTGATAGGGATATCTATCTTATAAGGTGACCACAAATTAGGACACGCTTAGGTGAGAAAAGTCCACAACGGACACGCTCCAATCGTATGATATAAACCTATCCATTGACCATGTAATTCCCGTCCACCAAATTGCATTAGAAGTAGAAAATCTATGTTTATTTCACAACTCAAGTTAAGAACTTGAATTGCGTATGTGAGAGAAAAATACTATAGCAAAATTGTTGAATTTGAAATTTTTTTTAAAGATAAAATACTGTAGTAATAGAACTTAAGTTATGAAAAAAAAAAAAAAAGAGCTTTATATTATTAGAAAATGCTCGAAAATTTTGTAGTTAGCCTTTATTTTCTTGTAGAAGAATTTTATGGTATGGCATTAGGAGGAAAAAAAAAAAAAACTGTTAGGTTGTATAAGATTTCATAATATTTGTATATTATCTTGAGAGTATGATCGATTGCAAATTCGGATATCTTTGGCAGTGCTAGATAATCGAGTTTTAGCTTTTCTAGCCAGGCCAAATAATATGGAGACAATTAGAAAATGTATCCCTTAACTCGTCTATTTATCTTATTCCCTTCTACTAGAATTCTGCTGCTCTTAAGTTAATACATGAAGGGAGAAAGTGATAACATGAATCTTTTATTGATTAAGAAAGAGCTTCTAAGTCCATATATATACTGATCTGGACTTTGAGCCGTTGATATTTGTTGAAATTATCGAGATTATTTGCAAATTTCTCTTGATATTAGGTAATCTTCACAAATAGAACTTGATTTTTATATTTTGACAGTTATGTCACAGCGAATACCGGTTGAGGCCCATTTAGGCGTCCAGTAAGCCCATATATCCCTTACCTTAAAATATATATATATATATATATATATATACCTTGAGTTCAAATTTAACAATTTTTAAAATATTATTAAAATAACAAAAATGATTATCCTAACAAGGTCACATTTTATTATAAATGATTATATAATCATTATTTTAATGCTATCAAATTTTGCTATTCTCATAATATTTCAAAAATTTTGCCATGTTCAAGTCTTGTTATGTGCGTAAAGAGCCTTTTTCTTTTCGCGGCTTAATTTCTAATTCTCTACTTTGGATCTCTGGACTTTTGACGCAGCATACAGGAAAGGCAGACTTTGGACAAGATAATCTTTAGCAACAGAACCTCAAATGATGAGTTTCACAGAACAATTAAGGTAATGCAACGAAATTTACCGGCGACAACTTAAATACGACACAATATTGCAAGACAAAAGAATATACTAATATTACAATAGATAAACGCTCTAGCAATATTGACTATGCTCAGGACTAGGTTTAATCGAACAAAATGGAGGGCGAGCTCTCTGGCAAATTCAATAAGAATGGCAATGCATGACTCGTGCTGCTGCCAAATAAAAAAACTGGCATTGGCTGTCTAGTTCGAGCAGCATTCCCGTAATCTAGTAATATCCAATGGAAACTAATCCAGTCGATGCCGTAAGGTGAAAAAAAGAGTCAAGCAGTTCCAACAACACGCACATGATATGGAGGCCCGCGACATAAAATTGGCTCATCAGGTGAATCGGTTCTAGCACGAGCCCTGAGGATGTCACTAGCGTCATCGATCATGGCAGCAGCAACCAGTGTGTACTCTCCGGGGACGAGGAAATTCAACGAGAAGGAATGCTTGACTTCTTGAAGTGGGGGAACTTCCATTCTGATTCCACTCAAAACCCCTGTTTTAAAGTTCAAAAATGGAATTGTGAACACCAAAAAGAGATGAAATGATTGAGGTTTCTGAAAAAACAAGAAAGATTGAAAAATTTGACTGAAGAAAGTGTGATAGCGGAACCGCACCAGCCAATAAGACAGTTGCTTTGGCACCTTCCATGCAGTTCTCTCCAGCTACATCTCTGCACGTAATGCTAAGGCTCATCCTGATCCTGTCCTTTGTGTTATTACGAACCACGACTTCCATAGGAGTGACGTCATGTGCCACAACAGAACCCTTCAATGCAGGAGACTGAACTTGAGTAGTGGATTTTTTAAACGAACCAAGGTCATCAGGTTTCGAAATGCTTCCAAGAAGCCTGAAGCCGAATGTCAATGGATCTGGCAGCAATACATCCATAACAGATGTCTGGAGAGCAGCTTGTATGGCATCCTTGATATTTAGTTCTCCAGAGCTGTTCCTACCTGATTGCCACCGAACCTTGATTCTGGAGATGAGATTTTTTATCGAAGCATTTAGTTCAGCCTTGGTATTCTTTTCGGAAAAGCTTGAACTTCTGCCACTGGTTACCCCATCTGGTTGATCATCCTTCACAAAAAAGGACGCATCAAGAATAGGTAACTTAAAATGCTCCAATGGTATGAGTACCCTTGCAGAGCAATCCCTGTCAATTCTCGTCTTGGGATAACCATGCCCGATAGCATCTTGGTCAACACAAAGACTATCCTCCTTGCTGGAGTTCTCCAGATGAACAGAAACACTAATATCAAAAACAACATCAGTTGGATTAGACAACTCTAACTCAAGAAACCGAAGTCCCCAACTTCCCCTGAAAGGGTCAATCTTCACCAATTTGTCCATCTTATTGTTAGAGCTAATAGTTCCTTCAGAAGAGCTATTATCCACATGAACCAATTTAGGAAGGTCTTCACCCACATGTGCAGGAATCTCCATTGAAAGCAATCGAGCCTTAACAAGGGACAAGCCCTGCAAGACACAAATCTGCAAAGGTACAGCCAGACGCCTGCCAGGGGGCACAACAGACTCATTTGTTTGAGGGTCTTTAGAATCTGTTAGAGGCCCTGAGAGAAAGAATAAATTAAAGTCAGATTGGGATCTGTAGAGAACTAATAAGTTAATGCTACTATGGTTTTGTACACAGCATTATTTTCATCACAACCATATAGGATAAGTTTATGATCACAAGAACGAAAACAATACATAGTTTTGCAAATAGTCCCAGAAGCTGCGAGCTTCAGTGACTGACAAGGAAAAATTTCGTGAAAAATGTCGAGGCATTATTTGCTTGACGGTGAAACAGGAAGAGGCGAGGAGGGGGAAGATCATATGCCAATTCTAATAAAAATGCAATAGAAAATGAAGTACCTGAATAATGAATCAACAATGCGGGGCTGTTTCCGTCCTTGGAATGCCTCACTACAGTTCCCGAGGAACTCTTCCCACCAGCAGTATCAGCATCCACTAAACTAAGTCTCCAAGCCTTTAAGGTCACAGGAATTGTCACTTCCGCACCAGGTTTCAAAGGAAGGGCAGATTTTAAGGTTTCACTCGAAAAAGAGACAACAGAATCCTGGTTTTTACCTGATAGTGAAATATGTGCCTGCTCAACTGGAACCGTACCTGCGTTAGCTAGACTTATCCATACATCACGAATTTCACCCTCATGTAAAATAATTGCACCATCACCACCAACAATGCGTGATACCAGCAAGGGTAGTCGCGGTGCCACAGATATACTTGGAACAGCTACGTTCCTCAACTTCCCTGACCCACAGCATCTAAAAGGATCGGAAAGCACAAGACCTTGGGTTGCTCCCAGAAGCAGATTGTCAACATCCCTAAACAGGTGTTCTGTAATAACACCAAAGCAGTGGACAGTGCACCCAGGAATTGTCACCGGCCCCACAGAAGTTGGAATCCCTGACAAGGTGATCACTTTTGATGAATTGGGTGGAAGATTTACAGTAACGGGAAAAGGATCAAAATTTCCTGAATGCACTGACAGATATATACTATCAACCCTCAAATCAAAGCCGCATGGGTTTGCCAACTCTACCAAGACCTGAACTGGTTCTCCAACAACCCAAATGAGCTCCTGTTTGCTGTTATTATTTGGCTCTCCCTTGCTGAATGGTGTGTAAATAAAAGGGCCAGAAGGAGCAGATCCTGCCCACCAATCTTCTCTTGCAGTGTTCCGCTTAACAATGTCCATCTGTGAGGGATGGGCAGGAAAAGAATGGACTCTGGAAGAATCAAGACAATTGAGTAAGTGACTCCCATATAACTAATTTGATGATAAAATAGAACTCTAAAAGTAACTTGATCCCTATTGTCAACTCGACCTGCCTGGGAAACTTTTTTGGTAACCAGGAACAACAATCGTGCTGACGACACCAAGTAAAACACAGAAAGGAGACATATCAAAGAAGCTCATGAGTATCCATACTTGAAACAACAAATTGGGCAATTAAACACTGTTGAAAAACTCAGAATTCTTATGCAAAACCAACATTTGTAGCTTCAAATTGAGTAGTGAAAGAATTACGCAGAGACTACTTCATTCACCAAAAGAAATATTTATACACTCTAGTCATGACTGTTGCAAGCACATATTCAATATGCTACAAAGCAATTGAGTTATACACATTCTGACAACATGCAAAGCTTTATTTTATTCACATGGAGAGATAGCTTTAACTATAGATCTAGCCATATCTCAGAAACAAAGCAGAAGACAAAAAGTGCAACCGTTAGTTAAGAATCTTAGTTTTGATTGTATACAAGAAAGCAAAAAACCTTGATGCCATTTGGCTAATAACAAATAAAAGATTCATGGAATTCTAAAAAAAGATTTATGTACTGACCTAATGAAAGGTAAGGCAGGATCAGCACAGCGAGTTCCTGATGGTAGCCTATCGGCTGAATTCAAAAGTGCACTAGCAAGACCATTTTGCCCAGCAGGTGTAATTAAAGGATAATAAGATCTAAGAAGCCGCGCAGCTGCACTCCAGGCAGCAAGAGGATCTCCAGCACGGACAGCAGATAGCAGAATTTCTCTCAATACTACCATCTGCAGGGTGCTCCATTGAGACTCAAAAAGAGACGCTACTGACTGGTGCAGCATTTTTGTGCTATCAGCATAACCTGATCCAGTTTCCTTCTGTAGAGTTTTCAAGTAAAATAAAAAGGACAAGAAGTTGTTAATAACCCGCAATTTACAACACTTGTGCTATGAAATAAAAGGGTATTGTCAGTGGTAATATTTTTAGAGAACCAACTAACAATAAATGTATTACAAAGTTAGAAACATCACCTTATGATAATTAGATAAAGTGAGCGAACAATTCTTTTTAATACGAATATGATTTTTGAAGACACTGAAAATGAAAACTCTTTTTCACTTGGTGCTTATAGACTTACTTTTGCAATAGAACTTTTGGCAACAGATGCTGTACTTTGAACACGATAAGCTTTAGTTGTCAATGCCAAAACCTGCATTGCACTAATAGCCGCCAGTCTATTTTCTTGTTGCAAATATAACTGAGCTACCTGCCTTGAAAAGAAGGCAGCCTTTCTCTCGTAGCCAAGAGAGCCATATAAACGAG
Organism: Morus notabilis; assembly: GCF_000414095.1. NCBI lineage: Eukaryota > Viridiplantae > Streptophyta > Magnoliopsida > Rosales > Moraceae > Morus > Morus notabilis. The sequence continues at coordinate 98,528 of NW_010364973.1, read as the reverse complement.
CTATTTCCACATATAATATCAGCCTATCACTGGCATCAATCAAAGATTTAGCACCGTCTGCAGCAGCAGTCAAAAGTTCAACTACTTCCTTAGACAGCTCTCTTCTGGAAAAAACGAGAAAATAAATAAATAAATAAAGCAAAATGTAAGATGAAAAAAATCGACCAAAATAACTCGTGTATTTGGTCCCAAAAAAAAATCTCATGATTTTAAATGTGAATATGACCAACGGCACAAAATATTAAGAAAGAAAGAAATGTTTAAGTAAATTGGCATGTTACAATCAAGAGAGAAATTTATGTCTTTGGAGCCATATGATAGAAGAAACTTAAATTGTAATTGCTGCTCAGCAAATGGATATAAAAATGCGGCGTGTCAGGGGTGAAAGAGAAAGCTAGGTTCAATTGTTTGGAAAAACAGGCTACACAACTGTTGTTAATAACTTGAAAGAAAAAGAAAAACTACTATACGGATGAATCAGAAAAGGTCCAAGTAAACATTTACCTGCATAGAAACCTCGCCAATTTCAAAGTAGCCTCGAGTTCAAAGGTTATGGGTGAAACTCTGCAAAGAACATAAGAAATAAGTAACTGTCAATATATATGAACTAACGCGAGTTTATGAACATTTCTAAAAAAGAAAAAAAAAAACAAAATCTAGGAGTTATTATTTGTATAAATGTCTATGTCAACCAAGAGGGGCTACCTTTGAGCATTTTCTTGTATAAAGGACTTCCGGTAGTGCACGATCACACTATGGTATCGATATCTAACCTCTTCTTCCAAAACTGGATCCCTTTGGCCCATTCGATCAATCTAAAAACACATACGTGAGTAATTCAAAACATATCTTATTTGAGGTAGACAAGAGAAACGAATCTGATAACATGCGAACACGAGAAACACCATTCATGTTGTCAGAAAAACCAAGGGCATTGTATTCAGACTATTCCAATTTAATAAGTTACAAAACACCGCCACACATGAATTGTTTTAACTGTAGAATTGCCTTTAAAAAGACCTAGATATATGCGATGCCAGTCAACAGTAACATATTTATTCATAGATATGTGTTACTGGTTCACCCAGCCTAAATCCTAGGGGCATTCAGTCACTCAAAAAATGTGTGCATATATCATATACAGAACAAAAAGCTACCAGTAAAGCACAAACGCTGCCCTCCAACGCCCCGGCCAACCAGAAAAAATCCCCAGTCAACCTTGAAAGTTCTAAGGCTGTGGTATAATGTGCATTTGCATCAACAGGTGATCCCGCCAACAGACAGTAATCCCCAATGGTCTTCTGTGCGCGGCCAAGCCTTCGTTTCTTGGCCTTGATAACCTGGCATTTGCAATTCCAATTTTCAGCTAAGCAGTTAGATTTCAGTCCCGGCATTTAACTCAAAGAATCATAAACTATAACAACCAAGTTTCAATCCTTTGCTACAAGAAATGGCATTTATTATAAGAACTAAGATGTATTGTTCAAATTCTATAAGACACCTAGACATAAACCTCCTCTGAGCTGAGACTAGATTGGGAATCCAAAGGCGTCTTGAGAATAGTCCCAGTAGACTCGGCTTTAAGAACCCACTTCTCAAACTCCATCAGCAACGCGGCAGCAATTTCCTGCATCATCGTCTGCAGGTGCAGCTCCTGCGTCTCGCGGTCTGCCGGCGGGAACAGCATCAAATTCCCCCCTTTCTTACTCCATTCCTCCAACTACAAACACCACCCACAAAAAAAAAAAAACAATCCCCTCAATAATCCAGATTCACAATCAAAAAACCACAAAAGCAAACAAGGATACACTAATAAAATATGAATATTCTGAAAACAGGCACACCTGGTAGACCAACTTTCAATTTCTGAATTCTAATCCGAATTGTAAACTTGCATACAGTAATAGTTAGTAGAATAAGCACCATAATGTCAGAAATACATATTAAAAATTCAAACTTACTCCACTCTTAGTGCATTCCTCTAACTACAAGCACCGCCAAACCAAAAAAACCTCAATCCACAATCAAAGGAAAAAAAATCCTTATACAGTAACTACAACATTTAAAAATTCGAAATTTTCTAATTACTATTGTAAAGTTATATATTTAGTAACAATTTGCAATAAAAAGCGGCAAATGTATTATTACAAACAGATATATATATATATATATGAAAATCCAAACTTTAGAAATACAGAATCGAGGAAACAAAATATTTTCGCAATCGAGAGAGATTAGCGGTAATTGAATTGGACCTGAGAATCGGCGGGGGAGAAAGCGAAGCAGCGATGGATGAGAGCGGAGGAGTAGGCCTTGGAGGCAGCATTGAAGCGGCCGAGGAGGGAGGAGAGATCGGGGGAGGAAGGGCAGTGGCAGAGGCCGATGAGGGCGAGGATCTTGCGGTTGGACTGGAAGTCCTCCCAGGGGGAGGGAGGAGCGCCGCCGAGGATGAACTTGAAGCGGAGGCTGCCGGAGTCCCATGGCTGGTGGGCGAAGGGAGACTTCTGGTGCTCCGTGTAGAAGCTGCTGATGGCGGAGAGAGGGATCGTCTGGTGGCGGAGCAGCATCGATGAGTAGTCGCGCATCACCGCCGGCGGAACCTCCCCGATCGGAAGCACCGCCACACGGATCATGCTGCTCGTCTCGATGCTCGCGTCCGGCTCCATTCTCCGGCAGATCGGACGGCGGAGGTTTCGCTCAGGGACGATGGGAAGGAAATTTGAGAAGGGATTTCAGATTTCTTAAGACATTTTGAGAAATGAGATTTGAGATTTCCACGTGTGTGAATATTTACAGTTGGTTATGGTTATTACTTGTTGAGAAGGAAACTGGAACTGGGGGGAGATTTCCGACCACGAGTAAGTGTTAAGGTAATGCGGTGGAGACTTCCGATTTCTCCACCCAGTGGGCTAATTCTAGTCGTGTAATAAAGTGTTGTGTTGTCAAGACTCCATCCCCAAAAAGAACACACCCAAATAATAAATAAATAAATAACTACATCATTATTTTTGCTGACGTACATTTATTTCAAATTAATAACTCGAGAAAAATATATGAAATGTGGCTGATCAATCATATATATATATATATATATATATATTGGTAAAAACAAATTTTTGTCTCATTTATATCGAGGAAAAAAAAAACGAGAACAATATAACATAATGATGTCGTTTTCCAGTACATTTCTGTCGACCTTTGACACCCAAAGTGGTAAGTACATGTCCTAGCTCTAAAATTGAACTTGCATGTCGTCTAAAATAAAGATACAATTGTGTTATCTAACCAGAAAAATTGTCCTTTTTTGTTGGCCGTCTCGTCGTGACATATGCTATGGTGCCGGAGTTTATTGTCGTTTAAGGTCAAACGACGAGTTTTGTTTCAGATAAAACTACATGCTTAAATTTCTCAATGTTATCTGTCGTTTTAGATTCTGTTTTCAGGGAGTTTTGTTATCGCATTTGCGAGAACAACGCGATGTATCTTTTTTCTAGGAAAAAAAAAAAAAAAAAGTTCAAAGTTTACAGTCACCTAAAAAGTTCTTCGTCGATTTACATAAAACAAACCCAAGTATCTTTTGTTGCCTGCGGTTATTTGTCGTTTATAATTAGCTGTTGTTTTAGCTTAAAAAGGACGCCCTTGTGCTGCAAAAAAGTTTAGAAACGACATGTCGATTCACATTCAAAGCGTACTGCCGTTTGACGTGAAAACTACTCTCTCCTTGTTTGCTGTCGTTTTTTATGTGGAAGAACGACAATATCCCTTTGTCGCTCAAGTTTAGTGTCGTTTAATGCACAATGACAAGCGAGATATTGTCGTCGTCCTAAGACAAGAACTGAGAATCGTCTTGTTCGGCAAAGTTCATCAGCAGCCAGGAAGTGAATTTCAGTCACAACGACCTAAACAGTTTTCCCAGCTTCCAAACAATAGGCTTGACCGACAACTATGGACAATTTCCTCTGCAAAAAAATGATTTTGATTCCAGTTTTCGCATTATAGGTTGCCAATCCCACCCGGCAATAACAAAAGCTCTCACACGACGCCATGTCGTCGAACTCCGAAACTCGTCTACAGGAGATCCTGAACTCAATATCCCAAGTAAGATTGCGCTTTTACCCACTATTTTTTTCTGAGTTCGCGACCAAACAGAGTTTTTGGAATCACAATCTTTTTTTTTTTTGGATGAATTTGGTAGTCAGTTGAAGCGGGAGGAGACCCAAAAGAGTCCGAAACCTTAGTTTTAGATTTGATCAACTTCCTTAATTCCATCTCCGAGGTTTCTCTTTCAGACCCAGATAACGAAGATGCCAAAAGCAATGCCTTTGAAGTTCTCTCGCAAGTTTACAACTACGTTTGTTCTCCTTCGTTGGACGAGGTTTCCATTTTATGAACTTCCTCGTCTTTTTGTTTTGTGGGTATTTATTCGTTTTCAAGGTTAAGAGAGTTTTTTTTTTTGCAGGCGACAGTTGATTTGCTGTCGTTTGAGTTGCCGAAAGCAGCTTCAAGGTTTGGAGGCGTCTCCGAAAAATGCTTGGAGATTGCTGATAAAGTGATTGACCGATTTGTTTCAGTGTGTAATCCACGGGACATGCTTTCCATACTCTGTGACGTATGATTTTTTTTTTTTTAATAGTTGTTGTGTTTTGTTTTTAATTTTGTTGGTTCTAGTTCTTTGCTGATATTGGATTGTAATTGGACCAGGCATTAGCTTCCTCCGGTGAAATGATCAAGGTTCCCAGTTATTTTGTTCCTCTTCTCAGTGGGATTGCTAAAGGTAATAATAACAATAATAATAGATGTGGTTTGGTTTATTAGTTTGAGAATTGGAGGTTGTTCTTTTGAATTGCAAATTTTTTTTTTTTACTATTCTTATTCTGGTAAGACCTGTTTACTGAGAGTCTCTTGTTATTCCTTTCGTGTTTCAGTGCTTGTTTCCATTCGAAGGCGTCACTTTGAGCAAGTAAAAGTGGCAGTTAGAATTGTCCTAAATGTTTTAAAGGTCGTTTCTTCAGAGCCAGATGATGAGAATACAGAACTGAAGGATCTTTTCAAAGGAGCTCTGAGCATAGCAACTTCAATACACGCAGTTTGCACGAAATTGGTCTGACCTTTTCATGTGATTTTAATTAGGATGTTCACAAGAGTCCGCAAATTTTGTTAGGTGTTGATTATATTCTTATAAACGCAACAGGACGGCGGTGTAAACAAAAAGCTCCGTTCTCTACTTGCTTTATATGTTCTGCAAGTCATGGTTGGTTTTGCTTCATCTTTCTGAAGTTCCTTTTTTGGCTGTTTCTTGCTTTCATCTACTATCATGCGGCTGCAATTCTTCCAGTTTGTGCTCTTTTTGTATTCCCTTCTCTCTTTTTATTAAGAAAAAATATATATCGGACTTTGAGAATGTAAACATGTGTGATTGTGCAGGCTCTTGGTTCATTCAGAAAGTGTTACAAGGTTTCTAATTCTCATCCCTCGGTGACACAATTGTCAAGTTTCTTTCCTTATTGTGGTTTGTCATATCTTGGTTTAATAACCGGGTCTGATGTTGACAGAATGACTAGCATTGTTGTTGGAGGTGAGCTCTTACCAGCTGCTATATTACTGCCATAAAGTTGTGCTATCTATTTGTGCTCTTACCCCCATTTTTCCCCTTATCTTTTCAGAGGATGAAGATGATTTTATGAGTTGTCTATCCCATGTCAAACTCGGTGCATCACTTTCAGGTTATTTCCGCAAATACAAAATTTCTCTCTCTTGTACATACAGGATTTATTCTCTATGGCTTAATTTCTTCCCTTTTTCTTTATTGCCTGTTGAAGTCATTTGGGGACATATTTATGATGCGGCTGTTGTGGCTGCGAAGGAGGATTTGATATCTGTCAAGGACGAACTTAAAAACAACCGAACAAAAAGGTGGCAAGCTATTGGGATGTTAAAGGATGTACTTGCTTCTGTGAATCTTCCATGGCAATTAAAAAAACACACGATCGAATTCTTGCTTTGCATTATTGATGGAAATATCTCGCAGAAGTATGACGATGAACACGCCGACTGCTCATCTTATATGCCTAGTATTTTTGTTGCTCTGCAGGTTGATTCTGATCATCTCTAGTTTATTCAGTATTGCATGACTAGCTGCTAGCTTTCATCCCTTTTTTATTTATTTTTTTTTTTTTGGCAAAGGTAGATAAATCTAACATTTCTCCTCTAAAAATATATTTCAGGCTGTTCAAAAGGTCATCATGTATGCATCAGATGCAGAGTTGAGGAAGAAAGCTTTTGAAGCTTTTAAGAGGGTAAGGTTTTGAAAAGTTTAAGGCAGTCTTCTGCTCAAAAGTCAGTTATGAGCAGCCTTTTATTTGTCTATTTAAAAAAAACAAAAACAAAAAAAAGTTATAAACTATTTGTTATTTTCAAAAATTGATTATTGATATGCATCATTTGACAACCTTGTACTTCCATATTTTGCCATCAATCACAACCAGATACTTGCCGACGTTCCTGCTTCTCAGAGGTTTGACATTTTAAAAGCTCTGATCACAAATAGTGACTCGTCTTCCATGGTAACTACTCCCAAGCTGGTTTTTCCAATGAATTTTATACTTTGAGATGCGTTTGAGTCAGATTGAAGCAAGATTAAATTTCTAAATGTGTTTGTTTTCAACAATTTATAGACTGCAATCCTTTTAGATATTTTGAAGAGGGAGCTGCACATGGAAAATTGCCAAAGAACTGGAGTGGGAAGAAATAATGAAATTACAAACAGAGAAAACAAATCGTGCCAAGATACACACTTTTGGACTGCCAGCGTCCTCGAATTGGTGGAGTTCGTTTTGAGGCCTTCAAAGGGAGGACCCCCAACCGTTCCTGAGCATGGTGACGCGGTATTTCTCATTCCCTCTTTTTCAAGCTGTTAAAGTTTATTCTTCCATGCTTAGACTATCATATTTCGTGAGGTATATGATTCCGTTGTGCTGTGAATTACATCTCTTTCATGCTTAAGAAATCGCCTTATACAAATCACAATTTTGTAAACAAGTTTAATCGATCCACATTTCTGATGCCTCAATCTGACACTTTTTGAGCTTTACGATGTTATGACATATGCTGTACTATATTGCACAGGTTCTAGCTGCTCTCAACCTGTACCGCTTTGTATTAATAACAGAGTCAACAGGTAACAAATGACATTACAGTACAAAACTATAAAAGCTAAGATTTTGGTGACAGCAATACCATTTTATGTCTTATTGTCTTATCAATCAGCATTACTTAATACAAAATTTCCCTTTAATTGATCATGTTTGACTTGTAATCTGCTAATATTACATTTGAACCCAAAATCAAACAGGAAAAACTAACTACACAGAAGCGCTGTCCAAGAGCAATTTACAAAAGGCCTACAACGAATGGCTTCTCCCTCTTAGAACCCTGGTAACAGGCATCATGGCGGAGAACAAGAGTGATTATGATCAATTTGCTGTTGACACAGTTTGTACTCTTAACCCCGTCGAACTCGTTCTGTACCGCTGCATCGAGCTCGTTGAAGAGAAGCTGTAGCACTCCGCTTGAGTTTTGTAGTCTCCACATGTACCAATAGAAATATGGTCTTTTCACGTTTGTTCTTCCTTCTGATAATTTTTTTCAGGCGCTCTAAGTTTCATGTCAAGTACATTACATTGAGGTGGTAGTTTTGATATAATTAATTTCAAGGGAAACGTTTGAAGAGGGTCTTTTTGGCGACCTCTCTCTTGGGATTCCATTCGGCTAAAGAAACAATGAATCATGCTTGGGGTTTGTCTAGTTTTGTTTGTTTCAAAGTATTTGATTGTTTTTGTGGGACCCAATTCTCTCCTACCTCACACCTATATATATATATATTTCTTTTCTCCACATATGGACTAAAGATGGTTTGGTGGTCTCCACCACTTCGTACATCTCGTCCATTGGCAAATGCGGTTAAGAGACAGAAGCTTCAAGCTTTTGTCTATTTTTATGGCGTGTCTGTTTGTCTATGTATATGGCTTACTAGGAGCTTGTTAAAAGCTGTTTTTACTTTCTTGACTCTGAAAGTTGATGTTTCTAAAAGTGTTTAGATGATCTGTTAAAAGTATTTCCACTTCTTAAAAGAATTTTTAGTTAAAAGTTACAAACTGTGATTTTTAACAAATATTTTTAAATAGATTTTAAAACTTATATTAGAATTTTACTAAGGCTTTACAAATTTTACTAATATAAACGTTTGGTTTATGGATTTAAAATCATGATTTAGAATCATTCTTTATTTATGTGTGTTTTTATGATAAAAAATACTGTAACGAATCACGAATTATGATTCAAATCACGATACGAATATACCAACCAAACGTATAATTCTTTTATTCTTGTTTAAAAGCTAATTCTCTTTTTCTGCTAATTAAAAACAAAAACGAAAACTTTACCAAACGGCCGCATATATATATATATATATATATTCCGAACAAATTAACCGGGGACGTTAAAATTACCTCGTGAAGAATGTCGCCAAATAGGACAAGTACAGTTAGGATTATATTTTATTCTTATAATCGCTGCTTTGAGTACGTTTTACTTTTCCCACCCCTCTTTTCGGTAGTGGAGACTGGAGAGGGACCTCTCAAAGTCCCAACAGAATCTCGTCTACTTGAAGTATAATTTAAGCCATCATTCCTTTTTCGTTCATGGGAATGATTTTTTTTTTTCCTTTTTTTCTTGTTCTTTTTTGTTGTTGGTTAGGCTAAATAACTCATTTTCCATTTACAAGGATATTCAATTTGTTCATGCCAATACTTTTTAGGCAAGAACTTTTGAATGTTCATAACACGAACCGATAACGAATCTTTGCATGATAATAATAATGTATGTAAAAGGCCAAAAAAATTGTAACATGAATTTAGTAGTGCTTTGAATATTTTCTAGTTGCATAGACTTCCATTTCCAAATTTGTTTGAAAGCCAATTTTCCGTCTTATATATGGTGTTCTCTTGTTCTTTTTTACGACTAACAAACACTAAACATAATAAAAATAAGATGCGCCAGATCAAAATTGTAATACAAATCTCAAGAACCTTTTCAACAGAGGAGTCCAACTAGGATTTGGCTACAAAGAATGATACAATAAGAGGTCTAGCGTTCTTTATAAATTCAATGAGAAGTAATGAGGGTTTACCCCAAAGAATACCCGAGGAAAGTAGGAACCTATAACTTAGTAGTAAAATTTTACAATCCTATTCGTTTGTTAGGATCTCTACACTACCCTCAAAACTCTCTCTACGACTGACTAGCTTCCATTGCGCAACCAAGTTGGGAACTACAGTAAGTTGGTTCCCAACACCTGTGACTTCACAGAATATTCTAGTTGTGTTTCTGAACGTGGCTCGGGCGTGTCAGCGATGTTGTTGCAGAAAAATCAACTTCATTGTGCTCGGAGACTGTATAAATTGCGAGAAGAAGATAAACAATGAACATTGTTTGATCAGCTTGACCCATAGAATGTTTCGGAACCATAATCCTCGTCGCATGGGAGCGAATTTAGATCAGGTAGCAAGAAGAAACCGTCACGGTTCGAATTGGTATTTGATTCATCAAAAGAATCTGATTGTGCATTACTATGGTGTGCGAGTTGCATTGTAGAACGAACATTGTCGGAAGTAGAGGCTATTCTCTCCTGCGGTTGGCTGGAAGATGCCATCTTGAATCCATCTGCATTCACATATTTTGCAGAATCCACGTGCAACTCAAGCTGCAAAAAGTAAGACAGAATTACTAAGGGCGTATATTGACCCTAATTTCCATTACATACGAACCAGCATGTATGATAACGACAGAATAGCATCATAATCATCTGGATATGTAAACGTTACCAATCAATAATTTTGGAACAACCTAAACAAATAAAAGGGAAAAAAAATAAATGAGAAGTAACTGAAAATAGGAGCACAAATGGATAAAGAACGCTAGAATTACCTTCATCCTCTTCAAGCTATCATTTTTTTCCCTCTGCTCCTTAAAAGTTGCTCTCAGTTTTGCTAGTTCCTGTCAAATCCACAATTTCAAGTAATAAGATAAGGAACTACCAAGCCGGAAGCAGAAAAAAGGAAAAAGTACCGCGATTTATACCCTTTTCAAATGCACCCTTTCCTTGAGAAGTGAATTCTCCTCCTCTTTCAGCTCAGCAAATGTCTGGACAATGCCAAAGATTCTCAATTATATACATATTTGAAGCTCCAAATAGAATATAGAATGATAAAAGCTAAATTCTCTTATATTTCATTTGTCTATGACTACAGTAGACAGATTGAGACAAAGGAAACGAAAAAAGAGCCCTTGTGTACCTACCTTCTTTCTTCTTGATCTCCTGCTGGTAGTGATAGCGCTAGCCAACTCATTATTTGTGGCAATACCCTGAAAATATCAATCCGAAAGTGAATTAGTACATACTGTCCAAAATCAGCAACAAGCTCGCATTAACTTTAACATAGTTGGAATCTATGATGCAAAATCCAATTGGGTTTCCGTTACTAAAGTGAAAATTCTTAGAGATCACTGTAACGAATAACGACCATGTCGGATACATATATAGCCCAATCCAAAAAGTATTAATCTTCATCAACAAGGAACAGTGCAAGCCACACGTGCAGGAAAACAAAACAAAACAAAAACGAAATCCATCTATTTCCTTCACTAAACGTGGCGCATATTTACAGATTACATCACATCTGGATAGTCACAGGCGAATGTCGTTATCGACGCACAAAAAAAGGAAGGAGAAAGGGACGACGTTCCGAGTTAAAACAACAAAAACAATTCGGAGAAGTTTGGTTCATAAATTAGAAACATAAGATTATAACTATTTTTAATTTACATGTATTTTTTATGAGAAAAAATACTGTAACGAACCATAAATCATGATTCGAATCGGATACGAATCCCTCAACGAAACAATCCTGAAATTACCCAGCTTCAATAAATAGATAAATAAATTGATAAATACACAGGGCAATCACGAAAGTGTATATTATTATTGTCAAAATAAAAATATTGTCCATACTTGTACGTCACTTCTATCCTATGAAAAATTCCCGTGCCACCACACCACCAATAAACAGACTACAATGCCTTCTTTACTATCTCCAATCCAACATCCCCGATAGCCTCCAATAATTGGTTAATTTCGCTTGCCCCTCTCTTCTTTCTATCGTCACTTCTTCTAAGGATCATACTTTCCCAATTCCAAACAACCAATTTGTCAATTTCTTTGCAAAATTCAATCCAACCCCTCTTGCTAAGCAAAGCTTTCTTCGTTTCTCCCTTCAGCTCCCACCTCAATCATCAACCCACCTACGTGGCAACACATGAGAGGATCCAATCTTTGTAATTTTCAAAAATGAAAAAAAGAAAAATCCTATTGGGTCACGTGACATGCCCACGTGCCATTCCTCTCATCCAAAATCATAAATAAGTTAAATAAAAATAAATACATAATTGCTTTTGCTCGCTTGCTGACAACTCGTGGAATCTAACCACACACCAATCGCAACACAAACTTCTTTCAAAAGAACACACACACAAGTCAATTAAAATATTTCCTCAATTTAAGAGCCCTAATCATGACCAGCGTAACGTCGACCAACGTCCACCGCCACCGGATCTACGGATCCAAATAAATTCCATATCTCCTATCCGACGGTCCAGAATTTCCGACGGTCCAGAATTTCCGATGTTGATGGGATTCAAAGCGATTTCATATAATAGTCTGTTTAGTTATAATTATGAGATTAGAATTATTTTTAATTTACATGTATTTTTTACGAAAAAAAATACTATAACGAATTATAAAATATGATTCAAATCAAAAAATGAATCATCTAACTAAACGAACTCTAAAGTGAAAAAAATGGCCATGGATGGACAAAGGGACTTGTGAGATAAAAATGAAAAATGATCCGGTGCACCTGCGCGTAGAGAATTACCTCTCAGGCGACGAGATTTTCAATGGCAGAAAAGACCTAAAAGGAAGCAACTCCCACGAACGACACAACGCAAACCCACATCCGCCTCTTTCCTTGGGGCCCACTCAACCTTTTCGAGTAGGCCCCACGTCAGCACGATCCAACCTAAAAAAGAATTTCTATGACCGAAATGCCCTTCCGAATGAGTGGAAAACTTCTACCTCGGGCGGATGGTAAATTCGTCAAATCAAAAAAAGGAAAATTATGAGAACGTGAGAGAGATCGTATAAGGGAATTTTCGGGGCCGTTGCTTAAGGTAAAGTGGGCTCTGACACAGTAACCATTTTTTTCTGACGTAACTACCCCCCGTAATCGTATCAGCTCCGTCGTTGGGGATGTAAAGGGTAAATCGGTAAATTAGAAAGCGAACAGGAATGACAGGTGACCGGGAAAAGGGGCGAGAAGAAAACGTGAACAGATTCCAATCTGCTGACATCACGCGAACCCAATATCGCGATGTAGGCCGGGGTATTTTCGTCACAGGGGCCAAGGCCAAAAAACGACGCCGTGCGTACGAAATTCCCAACACTCACCCGCCGCCGGTCGGCGACTGAGCGGGTCAATAATCCGGCCAGAGAAAATTTGGATGGCTCCCATAAAAAGACGGATTTATCCTTGTCTCATCTGACGGGGGTATTTCGCCAGCTGAAAGTACGACAAGGATGCCTGATCTGAAAACAGAGCCACGGTTTATGAAAATTTAAAGAAATAATAATAAAAAAGATGATGACGAGGTAAATAAGAGAATCGAGCGTGGGCAAAATCGTCATGAGGCAAAAAGAAACTGCCTCTCGAAGGAAGGAAAGAATGTCTCGTCGGCGAGTACGGAAGAACTAGAAAGTCCTAACACCTGAACAGGGCTAAAGACTCTACCACTCACTGACGAGCTTGCGAGACAAGTACATAGCCTTCGTTGGTCGCTATTCAGGTCAACACAGAGAAATCGACGCTTGGTCAGGAGACCGTACATCTGACACATCGCCACCAAAGAGAAAAAGATAAGACGGAGAGGGAAGGTAAAGGAAGAGAGGAGAACCTTGGATCTGGCTTGAGAGGGAGAGCGGTTGTTGGAGGGGCGGCTGGACTCTTCGAATCCGTCGGCGGTGGCGGAGGGGGAGGCGGCGCCGCTCCAGGAGAGAGGCGTGGTCGGGCTGCATCTGGTGGAGACATCGCCCTGTTTCCTCTGCGAGACGGCGTCGCACCTGAGAGCCCTCGACCTCGGCAGCCTCACGCTCCAAGTGAGCGGGAACGTCGGCGACGGCTGAGAAGGAGGAGAAGATTTGAGAGGCGACGCCGCCGCCGCCTGGGACTGCTTAAGCCGCACCAGCAGCTCCACGACCAGCATGTCATCCGACATCGCCGTGCGCATCCACTCGTCCTTCGCCATCGGGAAGAAAAGAAAACCAAGCTTCCAAAGATTCTGAGATGCGATTGATATTCTAGAGAGAGAGAGAGAGAGAGAGAGGGTTGGGTTGGGATTAAGAGAGAGAGAGAGAAGAGGGTGGCGGATGAATGAGAGAAGTTGAAAATGGAGAGGAGAGGAGACTAACAAAATCGGGTCTTATAAATGTGAGAGAGAATAATAATATTTATATTCTATACATAAATAAAAAGAAAATAAAAGGGGAGAGAGAAAGAGAGAGGTGGTATTTTTTCGTGTGGTGGTGAAGTTGGAGTAGATTCCCGTTATTCGTTTTTTCTTCTTCGTTGTTTGTTGAGGTTGGGTGGGCCTTCGTTTCGAGGGTCTGACTCTTCTTTTCATTTCTTTCCTTTATTTTGCTTTTCTTTTTTCAATTTTTTTCACTTTAAAATTAAAATACTCCTCCCAGTCTCTCCTTTTTTGCCTTTTGTGTGGGGGTATGTCTGGGCCCACAGTGCCATGTGGCAGTGACACGTTGCATATTTGAGTTCGTAAACCGATCGATCTTTTCAGCCTGTTTTTTGTGAGGTTACGCTTTTGGCGATTCCTGTTGCATATTTGAGTTCGTAAACCGATCGATCTTTTCAGCCTGTTTTTTGTGAGGTTACGCTTTTGGCGACTCCTGCTGTTATCAATAGCAATATGCCATCTCACTGTATGAATATCTACTTTAAGATTATGGTCTCTTCAGATTTTTAATTTGAGTTAAAATATAATTTTTTATTATAACAAAAAAAAATTATATATTACTTTTATAAAAAATTTTAACTATAAAAAAATTAAAATTAAAAATATAAATTAGTAAAATAAACATAATCTATATACACACACACGTATATATCTAATTGGAAAATGTATCAAGACATAAGGGAAAGAAGATGTTTGATTTATTGAGAGAAAAATTAAGGTGAACCGAGAGAGTTTAAAGTCTGTTTAGTTTATTGATTTGAGTTTTTAATTCGAGTTGTTATGTGACTTTATGTGAGAACTTTTTACTGTAGCAAAAAAGTTAGATGTGACTGTTTCTGATAACTTTTTATTGTCGCAAAACTCAAATTCTAAACTTGAATCGGTAAAATTAACGGGGTTTAGATATGTTGTTCTCTTTTTTTTTTTAGTGGTTGTTTCTTCAGTAATCATTTGACATCTCATTTAAATTTAAAAATTTAATCACATAAATAATAAAAATAGGGAATTTCTTTAGTGTTTTCCTCTTTTTAGGAACAACGGTGTGTTTTATTATTAACCGTCGAATCTATATTATTTTTTTAATCTAATTTGACTTTTGATCAGATTTAATATAAATTCGATGGTTGATAAACAAAAAATACTGGTGCTTCTAAAAAAGAGAGAACACCATAAAAAATCTCTAAAAAATATCAAAAATAAATAAATAATTCACAATGTGTCAAAATTTAATTAAATAAATAGCCACCGAAACAAGAAATCGGATAACATATCTTAATTCCAACCGGTATTGCTCATTTTTACATGTGACTTTTTACCATTGGAGAACTTTACACGGGTAACACAAAATTATTTTTTCTATTAATCAGGCCGTTAAAAAATTAATTTAACCATTAAAACAGATTTTTACGGGTGGAATAACGAACCCATAAAAATACTTTTACTGCCAACACATGAGCCGTCAAATTTTGATGAAAATAGGACGTTTTGGATACTGTATTATGCCGATGAATGCCGCTAATTCTAATTTATGTTTTTTGTTTTATTATATATTGATTACTTATAAATCATTACTTCCTTAAAAAAGTTAAATCATTACTCAAAAAATATGATTAAAAAATATATAAATAAAAATCATTATCACCGTATAGAGGAATGGTTTTGGAATAATTGCCTATTGCGTTGTACCAAATTATGATTACGTTTAAATGCAATGGATTACTGTCAGTGGAACAAATCGTACAAATTTTTTGGACTTTCAAAGATGGGAAGAAAATAAATATTTAGCTGCTGACTTGGACTTGCAGAACTAGTTTTTTTTTTTTTTTTTTTTTTTTGAAAGTAAGACTTGGGGAAATAGTTGCTTGTTGATCATTGTGGGAGTCAAAATGCCAAATACGACCCATAACTTAGTTTATCAATCCATCCTAAAAACTTAAGTTTTTAAGAGATAGTTTAACAATAGTTTTATACTTTAACACTCATCTTCACGTGTGGATTGAATAATGAACAATCGTATGGGTAAATTAAAGCCCAACACGTGAATATTTAAGGCCGAGATATATTAAAGACCCAACGCATGATGACAATTTTAAATGGAGATAAAAAGTGCAATTACGGGAGTTTAAACTCAGGAACTCCCACTCTAATATCATGTTAGTTTATCAATCCATCTCAAAAACTTAAGCTTTTAAGAAGTGGGCCAACAATAATTTTATACTTTAACACCTTATAATAAATCAACCAGCTTAGATGGCTAATATCGGATCCAAAGCCTTAGCATTTTTCTGCACGAAACTAATGGCACGTTAGGAGTAACTTTCTTTCTCATTTAATGGTACATTTACATACAATTAAAATAATGTGGACTTATTTAAGGTTATTTTAGAAGAATTGTACTCCCGCATAACATATAAAAAGTGTAATATATACGAGTAAGAAACATAACTTGATATTTATTCAATATAATACTCGTGATGTAAAGGTTACTAATTTGATTATCTCATGTTGTTGTTACACTTTTCAAACATTCATGTTACATTAAATAGATGTTAGTTGCATTTCTAACTTTTATGTATTATGCGATAGCTAGTACGGACTATACTGTCACATAATATATAAAGAGTAAGAATCATAACATGATATTTATTCAATATAACATATGTGTTGAGCCTCAAAAAATTTGATGATTTCATACTCATATTGCCGTTGTCTCACTCTAATATTGATGTTATGTTGAACAAATATCATATTGCATTTATAATTTTGATAGGTTATGTTATAGTGGTCCTCTCAGGAGAACTACAGTGACTAAAAAATTTTAAGAATTTACTAAGTTCAACATAATATGATAAATGCGCAAAGTGAATGTCAATTCTTACATATTTTTTTATCAACAGATTATTAGCATTGTTAGTCTCTGAATATGAGTATTGTGCCACTTTAGTCTCTAAAAGTCTATTTTTAGCATATAGCCCTTAAAATTTGGCTTTTTAGCAAATTGAATTTTTGATATTAAAATTGATGAATGATTTATGAAATTTTATAGAGATAATCGCATCTACATCACATAATAACTAAAAGTTTGATGAAAACAGTCACCTTAGGTACAAACTTGAATAGTTTATGAGGAATTTTGACAACAATGAAGAAAATATTTTACAGATCATATAATTATTTTCGTAAACTTGAAGTTAGTATGTGATTGAGAGGTTATTTTCTCGAATAAATTATAGAAATGTTTTTCCAATTTACATCAAAGATTAAAACTAAAAAAAAAAAAAATCAAATTTCGTGGAATAATCTGTTGAGAAAACGTGACACAATGCTCATAGTTTAGGACGAAAAATTCTAATAACCTTTTATTAATTCGTATTAAAGCGAATGAAAGTCAAATTACTTATAAGTCCTTAAAAAATTTGTAAGTTATGTGTAAATGTTTTATTTATTTATGTAAACGAATGTTTTAATAATTATATTTGATAAGATTGCCAAAACTAAGTTTATTGAATACAAACAAAAAAAAAAAAAAATACGACGCTTAGTAAAGACTAAAATAATAATTCCATTGTCTACAATTGCATCGCATTATAGGTAAATAACCACTAAAAAGAAAATTAGTATTCTTTATTTTTAATGCCTGTGTTTCTAATCCCATTACTTTGCGTATTATCCTTCTTTTTACATTTCCATCTGGTATGATAATTAAATGCATTTTAAATAAATTTAAAATTAAATAATTAAGTAATGCAATGAGCTGATTGCACACATAATCATACGGTATTTTCACGCATAATTAAATTATAAAGTGTAGAGTTTAAATAGCTCCATTTATAATAAGTGTTTTTTTTTGTTTGGGTAATGTGATAATAAGTTTTGTTGCACAATGTACATGACGTTTGGTTCATGTATTCAGAATTATAATTTAAAATTATTCTCATTTTATGTGTGTTTTGTGAGAAAAAATACTGTAAAAAATCATAAATAATAATTCAGAATCAGAAATAAATACAAAAAACAAACGTCCCTGTAATGTGATAAGAAATTGTGAAGGCGAAGGTTTCCTCTATTTTCCTATCCTTCTTTGCAACAAAATATCTCAACCAAAAAAAAAAAAAGTGCTTACATTAGACGTGTTAAAAATGGGGTCATCGTTTGAAATTAAGATCAAATGTGGTGCACTTTTTCAATGGAAAACACCAAACCACATGAACTCATTAAGGATACCGTGGACTCGCGTGAAATACACGCTCGAGGCATTCGTGCAGACCAAGAAAAACAGGGCATTCTTCCATCTCACGTGCCGCGCACGTGACACGCGCGTAAGGCACCGCAGAGGAGGCATAATTGAAGAGGAGGCAAAAAGCAGCGCGCGTGAGAGAGAGAGAGAGAGAGATATGGCTTTCGGCGATTAGAATCTTTTTAATACTGTTGGTGTCGGGAGCGGATGGGAAATTACGCGATACTGAAGACATTGATTAGCAAAAATAAAAAATAAAAATAAAAATACTGAAGACGTTACCAGTGAGAAAAACTCTTTTTTTTTAATATAAATAAATTAAGGATTATCACTTATACCTCATAGATTTTAAAGTTATTTTTAATTTATTCTCTAAACTTTAAAAATTTTTATTTTACTTCACGAATTTTAAAGGTCTCGTTCATTTCACCGATTCGAGTTTTCAGTTTTAGATTTCTATAGTAAAAAGCTATCAGAAAATGTCACATTTAATTTTTTTCTGCTACAGTAAAAAGCTCTAAAAAAATGTCACATCTCAACTTGAATCCGCGAAGTTAAAGAGATCAAAATATTTTCACTTAACTCATTTTGTTGTAATTTATTTTAAAAACAGAGAAAAAAAATAACGCAGTCAAGTGGTCTTTTTCTTGAATATAAAGAAATAGATAAAAATTACATAACCACACTTAACTTCCTCTTTTTCTGTATAATTTTAACATAAATTACAACAAAAAGGGTTAAGTGAGAATAATTTAAAGTTCAAGAGGCAAAGTGAGAATTTTTAAAATTCAAGGAATAAACCGATCCCAAAATTCAGAGGCACCAGTGAAAATAATCCACAAATTAAAATAGGATTTTTTCTAATAAGACTAGAAAAATAAACTACTTGTAATTCTCTACTTTTTAACAGCTAAATCTATATTAAAAATTATCTGATAATTTAACGTGATTTTAATCAAATTCAATATATAAAAAGTTACTTTACCAATAGATTAACCTACCGGAGAAGTCTCTTATTATTGACATCAGATTAGGAGACTATATGTGATGAATATGTGATGAGGTAGTCAAAAATGATCTACTCTACTCTGTATTTTGTTTCCAGTTGTGCATATCTAGATTGTTGCTTTTTCCTTTTAAGTAAGATTTTCTATGTTGATATATTACAATACTTTTATGGCATATGACGTTGAAAGTGTACATTTTCTAAATTAATGAATAGAGTTGTACGTTTGAGTTAGGCTAAATGGATCAGTTCGAGGCTCGTTATTGTTGGCCCGGGTCTGAACCGGCCTTAAATTTTTTGAGTTTAGTGAGTTGGGCTGATTTTCTCTCTTTTAGAACAAGGCCAAATCGGCTCAAAATTTTCCTTTAGACCGCCAAACTCGGACCGGACGGGACGGTCTAAAATTATACATCTAGTAATGAAGTATGAAAACATATACAAATTTAGAAACGCTAATAAAATTCCGACAACTCAAAAATATTCATTAGTGATGAGATATTCTTTTCGTTTCCTAGCATATAATTCTTCCTAATCAGTATTACTTTCAAGATTCTACATCCCATGGCGGAGATTGTTGTTTTATCCTGTTTGACTTAAAATGACTTGGATTGTCTTTGTTCATTTGAAACTATACATGTCCTTGCTCATACAGCACAGTTTGTGGATATGTATCACTATTTATTATCACTATAATACATCATTATTATACATATGATATAAAAATATTTTTACATGATAAAAAAGGTATAACAATTAGATTTCATATCTATCTTAAAAATTCTAATATAGTATCGTAATTAACACATAACCAATAATAGCAGATAACTCCTCTCTCTCTCTCTCTCTCTACGTTTTATTTGTTAATGAGTTTGCGTGGAATCAATAATATATGCATAAATTAACATACGGAGTTTAGCGATTAATGATCAGTTACAGAAGTTTAATGTTATTGCTATGATTAGGAAATTTTTATGATAGAGAAGATTATTTCACTCTACTAGTGAGAACTGTTATTTTTACCCGTTTGATTTATTTTTTTAATGGTTAGATGATTTGTGCACGTCCGCGTTGAGATTTACACCACATGACATAAAACGGCTTCTACTACACATCAAACCATTAAATAATTAATCTACCGTTTAAAATACTGTTTTTATCAGTGAAGTAAAATAGTCTTCTCTACCCTAAAATGCACTTCCGATAATTAAAACACCAGAGCCTTCGCCAGTAATTTAGCTATGCAATAGAACTTACATTCTTGTCAATCAAAGGAGCTCAAGCCACAAATACCTTTCAAAATTGTACAAAAACACTACTAATTGCTAATTTGTTTCTCTCCTTAATTTTTAATTTTTTTTTTCCCGTCTTAACCAAAAGGAGGCGGCACATGAATGTCAGGCCTCAGGAAGTAGAAAGTAGAAAACCATAATTGAGATTATTCATTGGACTAGTCTATGAATCGTTTATTTTACCGATTTGAGTTTTTAATTTTAAGTTTTTATAATAAAAAATTCTCAAAAAATATTATATTTAACTTTTTCTGTTACAATAAAAATTTTTTAAAAAATATTACATTTCAATTCAAATTGAAAATTTAAATCTACGAAGTGAACGAACCGATAGTCTTTGATGAGCTGGGAATATAAATGCAATAATAAAAGGGCCATAAGAGTTTATTTATGTGCGACTGCAGAAAGCGATGAGTGGACATTTTCAATGTGCTCGTTCATATTTAAGGCATGTTTGGGATAGTTTGTTTTTTGTTTTTAAGTAATAGAAAAAAATAAGTATAAATTGAGACTTTTTAATTAATATTTAGATAGTGTTTGAAAATGTGTTTTTATATTTAAGAAGAGCTTTTGAACTTGTTTAGATAAAAAAGTTAAAAACATTTATTATTATAAAAAATAATATAATAAAAAGATATGGATGAAATATTAATTTATTGTTCACAAATAAAACGTTAAAAATGTAAATAAAAAAACTTTTTATAAACACTTTTTTATAAGTACTAAGAAGATAACTCGTTCTAAAAATTAAAAGCACTTTAAAATCAACCATCTAAACAGATTTTAAAAGCAACTTTTAGACTAAATAAGTCAAAATAAGCTCTTTTAAGCCAATCGAACGGCCCTAAACTTTCTAGTGCCACTCTTGTAATCTGCTTAATCTTCTTGTTTTCTTTTGTTTGTTCTTTTCCGCGGCTATTTCTAGTAGTCAATGTAAATGCGCACATAATTAATCTGATCTAATAATAAAAAATTAACACTATGGATAGATTTATTTTACGAGAGAAACTCTTAATAAATAAATAAATTTATTTATTTTTAGAAATATAATAAATTGCATAAAAAAGGAATTTAGGATTTAACAGCGGCCTAATATTCGCTCCAAAACAGATAAATTATGAAATTTCCCCAATTTATATAACATTCATCTATAATATTGTTCCAACAAAAATACATATCCATAATTTTGAAACAACCCATCGCTCACATTTCGATCAGCATATATGATTCAAGCACGTGAAGAATAGTGATTTATGGGGTTTATGAATCACCAAGAAATAGGAGTGGGAAAAAGATTAGGAGGGAAAAACGAAAAAGAAAGAAAGTATAAAATAAGGAAAAGATTAAAAAAATAGATCTTTTTCGATACACTAACATATCGGTAGTCAGATTTTTTATCCGTTAAATCTGTACAAAATTACGTAAAAGTCAAAAAGTACACAGATTTAACGGTTAAAAAAACGTAACCTTCTAATACCCTAGGCGGACTAAAAAATCTCATAATCAATGCACTTTAAAAATAAGTTCAGTAATTTTCTCTTCTGGCTTGGGAGGGTATTTAGAAGAAAAAAACCCAAATGGAGACATGTAGCTACCCAAGGATCTACCCTTGGGATATTTCCAGCATAATAGCCAACACAAAAGATGAATTAATTTGTCTCTTTTTCTCCCTTTTTATTTATTTACAGTTATTTGATAAGAATATAAATTAAAAGTTATATGATAAACATTACTTTATTAATGTTCATTAAAGTTTTAAGAATAGTCACATACGGACTAGTTAGGCAAATGTAATTTTTTTTTTTTTTTTGTATTTACATATATCATCGTTCGTTCGTATGTGTAACATTCAATTTGTTTAAGTGTAACATTCAAAAAAATTAGTCGAACTCATGTACGAGTGTTACACTTAAATAACTGAATGTTATAACACTCGTATGAACTTTGTTACACGAGAATATGAAAGAGAAAACTACATTTGTCAGATTGTATGAGTGCCGAGCTTACGACTTCGTCTAAATTTTTATATAATTTTCAATTTAATATGATTTTAATGCATTTTATAACACACATAATTCCGGTAAAAATATCCTATCCTGGAATGAACTAGATTGCAAAGAGTATCATAACTCTAGTAGGTGAAAGCAATTCATTGTCTTAAAATGTAGTAGGTGATCCCCAAAGAAATGTTCTACCTAATGCTTAACCTTAAAGACTTACTTGCTCTCCTGGAAGAAGGGAAAAAATAAATAAATAAACAAAAGTCACCCTCTTAAATATAGCATTTAATTGATTTTGCCAATTTTCCATCCAATCAGAATTTCAGACATTGAGCCACAGCCCACAAGGAAAGTTGTTGAGGAGAGTGTACTCTTCTTCATCAATCCATCCAATTTAATAGGCCCAATTATAAACTGGACCAGAAATAAAGCAGTTCTGCCTAAGAGCTAGTTATAAATAATTGGCAAACTAAATTTGGCAGATGTTTATACTGATCTAAAGTAAATAGACTTTCTTGGTAGGGCTTCCCTACAGGCTGAGTCACTTTTTGCCCTCTCAATTAATTAAAATTATATTAAATTAAAAAAATATGCAGAATATATAATTTTTGACACAAAACATAGGGTTTATTTAGTACGATGATTTAAATCAGGGTGATTATAATCATGATTCATAATTTTAAGTTCAAATCATGATTATGAAACCATGATTCAGAATCAGAGATTTGAATCACCTTGAATCAAGAAGATGGTGGTTTTAGAATCATGATTTGAGCTAGTTTAAAACATCACATCAGATTCAGAATCATCCAAACCAAACACTGATTTTGAATCATGATTCAGAATCACTGTAAACAAACACTGATTCTAAACCAGGATCCAGAATTATGATTCTGAATCTATCCACCAAACGCACCCATACAGATTTTCTAAAAGTAAAGAACTATCTGCAGTTTATTTTTTATGATCATATAAGAGAAACTCTTTTAAAATAAATGTAAAGTCCTAATAAATAATGATGTTTTCTTTTCTTTTTTTCTTGTCAAGGAGAGTACTTTTTAAGGTTTTTTTTTTGGGGGGGTGAATTACCTATATTCCTATTTATTGCATTAGAAAACAAACCTTGCAACAGTCTGAAGTACTGTTGAGCAATTAACCTAGCTTGAAAACACAGAGACTTTATGATTCTCCCTAAAAATATAAGTGGGCTCTCTTAAGTCCAATAATAAGGCAATAATAATGCATTGTAGACTAAAACATAAAATAAATGCATGGCCAGAATGAATCGGAAAAGCTCAACGATTCCATATTTGAGAGTTTAAGGGGTTGTTCTTTTTTAGAGTGTAATTTGAGTGTAATTTTTGAGTTGAATTTGAGTTATAACTTGAGTTGAAGTTAGAACTTAAATAAAGTTGAGTAAAATTGAATAAAGTTAAAACTTAAAAGAACGTAAACTTAAATAAAGTTGAAACTTGAGTTGTCTTTTTTTGAGTTTTATGGACAAAAGAATCTTTTTTTGAGTTTTATGGACAAAAGAACATGCCCTAAGATACAATAAGAAAACACCACTACCGAACAGCCAAGTCAGCAGCTGAGGTTAAGAGAGAGATTAAACTAAAACACTATATAAAGCCCCTGTGCGTTCAAACTGAATCAAGAAATGGGGATAAAAGTTATTACCATTGCCATTAATAGATATATCATGGTAATGTTTATTTATCTCCTGCTAGAGTTGAGCAAACAAGGCTTAAGAAAACAAGTTTTGAATCCCAAAAATAATGGAAACTTGTAACTGTTCCACAAGCTTTAGCAGGGATTCTCTAAATAGGTGCTAAAATAGATAAGTCAAAATTTTCAGATTAGAAATCTTAAAGGAAGATTAGTGATCTATACAGAAAAATATGCAACAAAGACAAACTTTGTGTACAACAAGTACTCACTCTCTCCTAAAAGCTTTAAATTCTTCTTCTGAAAAATAATAAACGGTTAAACTTCTTTCAACACGTCTTTTTCTGAAAACTACAAATTCATTTCCTAAAAAGTGTTAATTAGAACTTCTCAAAATATTATGCGTAAAATTAAGAAAGCTCATTTGAGAGTTTTATTTCGCACTCAATCCCAACAGAATATTGCTTCGAGGCAAATAGGATAACCCAAAGTGGATTTGGATCCAAATCTTGGGCTTTCAAAATCCAATTCAAATCTTCACTGATTCTCTAAACCTATTTTAAATATAACTTGCAGCACAAAATCTTCCAAGTTGCATTCCATGACCACGTTTTCTGATTAGCTGCACACCTAACGGAACAAACACTAAATGTGCTACAATTAAGGCCCATTTAACCCAAAATTTGTTATCAGCTTAAAGGATTCCTGAGTTTGCTTATTCATGGAGGTAATTTGTGAGAAATCTCGTTAGCAAACTCTTTTCAAAGGAGACGAATATCACTAAAGCAAGATAATTTAGTTGGTCTTTTATGTTTCCATATTTTTATTCAACACTAAGGACCACATACGTATATTATCATTGAACACATTGCTCCTCAGTTTAAAAGTTTAAGGGTGTCTAATTTTAAGTTATTTAACTGAAAATTTCTTACTGAGAATGTCAACCTCCCGTCATTTTTGGCCAATGTATCTTCAATTGCTTCATGGGGTGTGTTCATGCATCCGTAGTTTGGTGGGCGGGGAGTGTTGATTTCCCCTTGGGGTCGCAGCATAGCGCATACTACCGCGACAGGGCAATCAACATTCTTAAAATTTGTTTAGTTTGCTAATTCAAGTTTTTAATTCGAGTTGATATGTGATTTTATGTGAGAGTTTTTTATTATAATAAAAAAATTAAATATAACTGTTTCTGATAATTTTTTTTACAAAATTCAAATTCTAAACTCGAATCAGTAAAATGAATGAAACTTTAGTCCAATTAAACTTGATAAACTCCAAGATGGTTTAACTGAACTTGAACTTTGATAAAATCCTCCAAGATTTCAGTTACGCGAAGCGACACAGAGGAATCGAGCAAGTCGACAGTAAGTCGCTGGGACAAGGGGCGGCAGCTCCAATTCACTCCTGTAAAGTGCTGAAAAACATGCCGCTTCACAGGCGTGAGAGAGAGGGAGGCTGAATCTCAACGACAGAGATAATAACTTGTCTTCCCTTCTCAGTGCCCAATTATAGAGTTTATTCAGACCTATTTCACTCCACAAATTCAAATTTTAACTGAAATATAATATTTTATAAAAAAATTTAACTAAATAATTACATTTAACTTTTTTACTATAATAAAAAATTTACGTATATAAAATCACGTCTCAAATTAAAAACTCAAATTAACAATATTTTCTATAAATTTTTAGCTCTCAAAATTTAAAACTAAAAACTAATAAAATACCTCAATGTCAACCGTATGCTGGTTAAACATCAGTCAGATGGGTTTAGCGTACCAAACCATAATAGTGCGACATGTGCTCAACGCAATCAAAGATTCAATAATGCTAATTATTTTTTACTTCTATTTCTAATGCCAGTATGAATGTCCATGTATAGGAGATTGATCCACTTCACCAAATCAGATGAAACACAAAATTTCAACACCCATTCTTTCGTTACATGAAAGTCCCAACACTTTGGCGTGTTCTCTTGGATTAGGTAGGAGGTTATTTTCTGAGATAAAATCGATAATAAAAGCTGTTTGGCATGAGCTATCAGACTGCAAAATTTGTTTTGACAGCAAAAATTGTGGGAATAAGGGCAATTGGCTCTAGTTCTGCACCTCTATTGATTTGCTCACCCAACACGAGATTAAAATGACTCCATAGTCAATTTTTTTTCCCTGACCTTAGAATCACACAATTAGAACCAATAAATTCCACAAAAATAAAATAATTAAGAACCATAAAATTCAACTTTTTTTTTTACTAATATAAGAAAATAGATGAACAACTGGGAACCAAACGCAATCAGTACCAACCTATGTAGTACAAACCCAAAAAAAAAACAACTAAAGCTATGTTCTTTACAGAGACTAGGAAAAAAATGACGGAAACAAAAAAACCCCAAAGCTTGGTCGAGTTCACTAAGAGAACTCATTCCCCTTGAAAAAATAAGGGAAGATCGTTAATCAGAAAACCCAAACCTACAATAAAGTTCTAAATAAGCATACGACATAAAAATAACCAGATCTACATAGTTTCACTACAGATCGAGCCGTAAAACACTTAGCAGAAAGTTAGTCGCCTCAACGTTCGTCGACACAACACTTTTCTTCTTAAAAAAAGCTGGTAAAGGGAGAGAACTAGGAGGCGGCGATTCAATACACATCGATGAACCGGCGTAGAACCCCATGACCCGGTTCGACTCGGGATCTGTACTCAACCGAACCGGCGACGCCAGATCCTTGTTATTTAAGCCGGTTTCCTTGCCGGCGACCTTCGGAGAAGGCGGATCTGGTGTCGTTTCGTTCAGCTCTTCGCCGCGTTTCAGGATCTTCACGTGGCTCATATCGAGCTTGTCGGCCGGAGGCTTCTGGACCATCCTCGTCGCTCCGGTCCGCGGAGCCGTGTCGTTGGGCTGGGCCGGGATCCGTCTTGTTCGGCGGTTGGGCTGAGCTCGGTTGGCCCGGTTAGGGTTAGGATTTCGAGGGCGTTTCATGTGACGGGAAGAAGAGACTAGGGCTTTGTGGGAGAAAGGTTGTTTAAGGCAATCCTGAGGATTGAGAACCACCACACCCATTGAAGAGTTTTTTTTTTTTTTTGGGAGAAAAGAAAACGAAACGTTTCTCTTTTTTTTTTCTTGTTTGGGGGAAAAGATGATCCTTTCCTCACAGGAGAGAGAGAGAGAGAGATTTAGAGAGAGAGAAAGAGGGGAAAATAATGAGTTATGGAAGAGGAGGAAAATGTCTTTTATAGGGAATCCCAACTCTTTAAAACCTAATACGTGTCCTTTTTTTTTCTCCGAATCAAAATCTAATATTAATAGGTCACGTATAAATGTATAATAGCGTGGCTTACCTCCCAATAAATATCACTCGCACCAATGAGGTTTGTGTGAAACACCGCTTCTTTTTTTCTTTTCTTTTTTCCTTTTTTGACTTTTCTTCTTTTTAAAGGTTTCTTTCTTTTCTTTTTTTCTCCCTTAAATCAGTGTTATTTGGCTATGTATGATTGTACACTTTTCCCTTGTATTCAATTTATTCTTAAAAACAATAGTCCAAAATTTTTACGTAGGCAGTTCATTATTCTTAGTATATTTTTTTAAAAGAAAAATTGTATTTCATTAAAAATTGATAAACAATTGTTTTAATACAATACTAACTCATCAGAAAAACAGACGTACATTTAAGGCTCAAAATTAGAAAAGCACATCAGTACACTAATAACGAGTGGACTGAAAGCTCGACTAGAGAAAACTCATCTTTTCAATATAAACTGTCGAGCGTTGGAGGGGTAGATTGTCAAACCCACAAAAGGGAAACATCTATACGGCATAGAAAAAAGTTTAGCCAGACCAAGACCACTCTATCGACATTAAACCGAATACCTAAATCTAATAAAAAAACAACAAACTAGACTAGGATCGAGTGGAGAAATCACCAACCTTGTTACAACACACAAAAGTTATAAATGGAAAAAAACCTCCGACCACCGCCAGTAGAAACCTCCGATGAAGGGCATTCGGCTAAAGGACCATCGAGGAAGATATTCAGCGTAGAGATCTCAGCCACCAAGCGGAAAACTCTCTTGAAAAAGGAGATCGTCCAATCAACATTATACACCACCACCAACAAGAAGTCCACGACGAAACGAGCCGAAAAACTAAATTTCATAGTCGAGAGCTAGACGACGCGCCCGAAGATAGTGCCGGAATTCCGGCCAACCTCTACTCTCCAAGAACCTTCTCACTCTCTAAAAAAACACATTCCTTCTCTTTTTATCATTATTCCTAGTATACTTAACATTGTGGATTTGTTGTTGTTGTTTTTTTTTTTTTTTTCCTAAGGGGATGGAGTGTGGATTTGTTGTTGTACACTAAAAAATTATTTTGTTTACATGAATTTATAGTACAGACAAATAGCTTTTTATTGAAAAAAATAGAAAATTTACTTTTATGAGTGCATCAATCTAAACTTTTCTTCGTTGTTTTGATAAATATTATTTTATTAGTGTGATTATTTGATTAACAAATTTATGAATTAAAAATAAAAAATAAAAATGTTAATCTATACATTTTTAAAAAATATTTGTTAAAATTACCCATTTTTATTAGAACTATTTTGAAAAACCTAAGTTGAAGGTATTATAATGACTTGCAAAATATTTTTTTTAAAGTAAATTTTTGAAACCTCATTTATTTTACTAATTTAAATATTTAATTATAATTTTATTATAATTAAAAAATTTTATATAAAATTATATTTTAATTTAAATTAATAAACTAAATGAGACTACTGCTTCCTCAACATTCACGTCTGGAAGACCTGTGCTGGCGAAACTTCACACGACAACTGTGTATTTGTTTTTTTTTTTTTCTTGCTGAAAAAGTATATTTTTTTAATGATTAAAGAATTCTTTTTTTTTTTTTTTGAGAATAGATAAGAATTCTTTTTCCATAAACGACAAATGGTGATTTCCAAGTGGTTTGAAGCGCGTGGAACGATCAGTTTAAAGGGCACCTAAAACACAGCCTGTGGTGAGGACGGGTAATCTGACGTGCCTGCGAAACGGCCGGTCGATTGGGGATGATTCTTATCTTTATCATCAGGCTTCCAAATTCCGCCTTCTATTTCCTACTAATTACACCAACGCCACTCATTATTATTATTCTTTTTCAATAGAGGCTCAAAGGCCAAAGCTACTCTGCTGCCTTCTTTTTCCTCTCTCTCTTTTTGCCTTTGTGAAAAGTCGTTACTACTTTTATAAGCCTCTTTATTTTTATTAGTTCCGTTTGGTTAGAGGGATAAATAGAATTACAAGCTCTATTTATTTTATCGTTTTAAATTTTAAATTTTAAGTTTTTATAATTAAATTTTTTTTAAAATATCACATTTAATTTTTTTATTATAATTAATAATTCTAAAAAAATATTACATTTCAACTCAAATTAAAAATTTAAATTTGTGAAGTGAATGAGATTATAGTAATTTTTTATATTGTTTGATAAAATTAAAGGAGAGTTGAAAAAATAAATTATAACTATTTATGAAATTATTAAATTGTCCATTTAAATTATTTATTAGTAATTTGTTTAAATGATAAAATAATATTTTGAAGCTTAAAAAGTGATATATTGCTACTCCCTATCCACCACTCTCCCTCCCTCTGTCCAACCCTCATATCAAACATACTCTAAATATTCAATTATGCTTGTTTTAAGAAATATTTTTTGACTGCTTCTTTAGAAATATTCAATTACATGAATTTTAATTTTCAATTATGCTTGTTTTAAGAAATATTTTTTGACTGCTTCTTTAGAAATATTCAATTACATGAATTTTAATTTTCAATGTACAATTATGAAGCATTTAAACTCAAAATATGGTTCGAATCTGTATTTAGTTGTATAACATTTTAAACTTAAATTTGTATTTAAAATTGCATTTAAACTTAAAATTGAAAGTTCAACTCAATTTTATTTCTCTTAAATTTTTAAGGTTCTAACATATTTTACTATTTAAAACTCAATCTAAAAGATCCTACCAACGATTTCCAACTCACATTTTTTAAAAATCCATAGTTTTAATAATACTACCAAATGCTGATTCAAAATTTATTTCTTATTTAGACATTGCACTGTTAAAAATCAATTCGAACTATAAAAGATTAACGTATAAGTTCAAACACATACAATTTGAACCCGCGAAGTAAATGGTGCTTTAATTTACCCTTTATACAAACATTTGTAACGCATCTACAAAGACGTCCAGAAAAAATGAGTGGATTTATTTTTTAGGAGCAACCATGTGGCCGATAAATGACAAGGATAACAAAAATGCTTATGATTTGACTAATCTCAACAGTAACATATATAGTTTCTCCTTTTCGTGTAGCAATCAATTCTTTGCTCGTGTATTTTATATAACTGTAGGGACATTGATCTTCACTTTTAAGGTTTTAAACCAGAAAAACAAATTCAAAGGAATGTAAAACCAAATTAATAAAATGTCACATCTTCAAAACAAATTGGCCAATGAAATGAATGAATGAAATGAATGAGTGCTGAAGATCTTCAGTTAGTATATGCATATGTTGCACTAATAAGCAAATGAAATGAATGAAATATTTTATAATAAAAAAAGAAATGAATGCAATATTGATACGATGGCCCAAATATTTCTATATTTGTTTAATTGCTTAGTTTCAATTTAAATTAATTATATTTTTTGTCCTGAATTTGAATTAGTTAGTTAGTTTGTTGTTTCATGCCTTAGTAGATTCCTTCATTTCAGGGATCGAGGGGTTGATTCAATCATGGTGGGATTGTTGGCAGTTTTCTAATCCTAATTGTGTTGTTTATATTGTATGCTGAAAAGGCTTCTTTCAATTAATATATTTCACTTTTCCTTTAAAAAAAAAAAAAAAAAACCTTTTCTCTATTTAGCGACTTGAACCTAAAAGGAGTGGATAAATGTGAATTCTCAAAACCTAATTTGGAGATTACATTTCCCTACTTTATTTATCTTTTTAATTTTATTTAAAATGAAAACTTGTATCAAATTCCAAACAAACAAATTAAAAAAGAAGAGAAAATTTTATCCTCTAGAGTCTCTCTATTAAAATCTTATTAAATTAAAAAGGTACCAAGAATTAATTCGTTATACATAACGATTAAAAATAAATACTATCAATTATTTATTTTTTTGCCCTAAGAAAAAGAAAACAAGACTTCACGAATCACGAATCTATATATTTTTACATATATAAAAGAACAAAAATGCTTTTATTTTCTTTTAACATGTGTTATTGTAAGAAGGCTTCTCTTTTTTCTACACATAGTGCATGTTTGGAATCATTTCTAAAAAACATTTTTCACGTTTTTTAAGAATTAAAAAATAAAAACGCACTCAGAAATGCGTTTGGCATGCATTTCCTTAAAAACAAAAACTGAAAACATTTTTTACTTATTCCCAAAAACTCAGCAAAACTGAAAACGATTAAGCATCGTTTTCAGTTTCCCATTTTCATTTTCTTTGCCCGACTGGACCACTCTTCTCCGATTGCCCCTCCCATCTCCCGCCTCGACCTCACTGCCCCTAACCACCCCCTCCTCATCCGACTCCGCCGCCGCCCCTTCCTCCACCTCACTAGAGTCGGGACCCTAGACGACGACGACGATCGCAGCCTCTTTGGCTCCGGATCAGAAAATTCCAGATTCCTCCGAAACACACCAAAATTATCCTCTGAAACCCATTTCTTCATGTATATAATGTTTATTTAATATATTATTATTTTAAATATAAAAATTAAACCACCAAACACAATTTTAATTTTTTTTAAAACTAAAAACAATATCGAAATAAAACTACCAAATGCATTTTTTGAAATGATTCCAAAATAAAAATAAAAACGTACAGAAAATAAAATTATTTTGGAATGAATTCCAAACACACCCATAGTATCACTTTTGCCTTTCTTTTCTTATAATTTCTCTAAAAAAACATTTTCATGATTTTTTTATCTTTTATATTTTTTTATTCTTTTCTAAAGTGTTATTTTTTTTACGATGCATTTCTTTTGATTTTTAATCTCTTTCTATTCTTTTCTAAAGTGTTATTTTTTTTTATGTGTTCCTTTTAAAATACCTTTTTCCCTCACTTTACACTTATTAAAAGATTTTTTTTTAAATTTATCCCTTTTTTCTTATTATTAAATTTTTTATTTTTATTTTTTTCTCTAAAATAAACTCTTAAAGAATAATGTTAAAAAAAAAATTAGAAGAAATTTTAACTCCTTAAAAAAAAAAATTGTAACATGTTGAATCATGAATGCATAGGCACTCTTTAAATACGGTTTTCAAACGGTTGATACCCGCTTGATTTGAAAGACACGTATTCAAATGCCCAAGGGAATCCGAAGCGGGACCTGCGTCAGAATTAGATCCGTTCATTTTACCGATTTGAGTTTAAAATTTAAGTTTTATTACCGTAAAAAATTTTTAGAATCAGTCACATCTAATTTTTTTATTACAGTAAAAAAATTTTATATAAAGTCACATTTTAACTAGAATTAAAAACTCAAATTAGTGAACTCAACGGGATTGATTTCGCTTTTATGCCTATTTTTGTAAATAAACTAAAAGTTTAGGGCATTTCGTGAAGCCAGAAAGAGACCTGGATGGGTATATAAAAAAAAAGTGACCTACTCGTGTCACCCTCTGACTGGGTGATGTAGACACGATGTAGACTTGAGTGTGGGGTGGGCCAACCGAC
>NW_010364973.1:50243-65901 GCF_000414095.1 Morus notabilis | reverse complement strand
CCTTGGGGCGGTTCAATTGGACCGCCGCGTTTTCTACAAGTTGTTGCCAAGCCGGGTATCTGCGGCTCACAGCTGGCCACGTCTCACAATTTAATACTAATTATTTTTTAATACATTATTATAAGATTTTTACCGTGTTATTAATATTTTTTAATTAATATAATTTTTTAATTAAAAATAAAAAATAATAATTCAAGATCAATTCATTTTAAATGATATTTATCTTCTTTTTTTTTAAAAAAAAAAATTCACATGCGGAACATTCATTAATTGGGGTACCCTACCTGTAATTTCACGAGGTTTTTTGTTTGTTTGTTTGTTTAAAGACGAGGGCTAATTTGGAACTAGAATCAGCATGAAATGAATTATTAGTTATTAACGTATTTATATATAAACAGTGATGTGATTTCTATAACTAACCAAATAAATTCTCAGCTCTTGCAAATAAAAAAAATAAGGAAAATGTAATTACAAGAAAAATATTTAGTATATTATATTTACACATCCATAGCAAGGGAAAGAAAAAGAAAAAACTCTCATAACTTTTATTAATAAATGGCTACTAGACTAACAGTAATATTATATATGACTCCATCACAAGATGATGATTTTAAATCCCTTATTTTTAATTTTATTTTTTTTTATTTTTTTTTTATTTTTATAAAAAAGGTGGAATGAGACTGAATCACAAATCATCAAAAAGAAGGTTCCTTTTCTCATAATAGGGACAAGAAAACAAAAACATAAAACTAAAAGCCTCATCATTTACCATTCAATTTAAAGTAGACCAGAAACAAACAAAATAAAGTATAATCTTACCTTGGCTAAGTTCTCTAAACCCCAAACCCAACAGAAAAACGGAAAAAAAATAAAAAATAAAAAACCTTGTCTAAGAAGTTATATCAAGAACCTTGGCTAAGCAATACCTTGGCTAAGAAGTTTTCTACCAAAAAATGGTAGCTCTTACTATAAAAACTATTATTCTCTCGTCAGAATAGTTATCTTAGCGTGCATTTGAAACAAGAATTCGTACCATGATTTAGATAATGATTCGTAGCTCACTATAGTATTTTATCTTATAAAAAACACATATAAATCAATAATAATTTTGAATTATGATTCTGAATTTATAAAACTAAATGTTTAATAAGTTATTGGATTAACCTTTTAAGGGTTTGTCTTGTGATTGAAAACATTACGGGGTTGTTTGGTTGAGGGATTCGTACCCCGATTCGAATCATGGTTCATGGTTCGTTACAGTATTTTCTCTCACAAAAATACACGTAAATAAAAAATAATTCTAATCTTATAATTCTAATCTATGAATCAAACGTCTCTTACATCATAACGAAAATTTTGTATTGTGGATACCCATGTATTATTAATTCAATAGTTAAAAAAATAATATCATATAGAGAAGTTATGTGTACATGCATATATGTGTATATAACCTCGACTAGAAAGTTCCATTAAAAATCTTGACTAAAAAACTTAAGCGAGCGGGAAAAAAAGTCTGATATTGCTTCTTGAAAATTGTTTTTTGGTTTGTAAGACAAAAAAATTCTCAGTAGGGTGTTTTTGGATAATATGTTCATAAGCTTTCTCCTCTGTACGAGTTCGAATCAAAACTACTAGTGTTGATATTTAAAATTGTTTCTTGAAAGTTGTTTTCGATTTCTTCGGTTCGAAAGCTACTTCTCAAAATACATGCGCAACTCTTTAGAAGTAGTTTGACGCTCTAAAAGAGCTTTAAATCATATTTACAAGTTACGGCTCCAGAAAAAGAGAGAGAAAAAAAAAAAAGAAAA
The DNA here is from genome assembly GCF_000414095.1 of Morus notabilis. Lineage (NCBI taxonomy): Eukaryota > Viridiplantae > Streptophyta > Magnoliopsida > Rosales > Moraceae > Morus > Morus notabilis. Next base: position 64,093 of record NW_010364973.1, on the reverse strand, counting down.
AACAAAACTTTCTTTATGAAGATTTTAAAACTTATACAAGAGTTATAAAAAAAGAATTTATAAACTTTATTATAATATTTTATTGCTTATTAAAAAACTTAAGCAATGTGTTTGCTCTACTGGGTACCTTAAAAAATGTTGATCCAAATACTATATTTTAATATTCTTTCCCTACCACCTGAAAGCATAAACAAGAACAATACCAAACTTCTCAAAAAACTCTCTTTAAGAAAATTTTAAAACTCGCAATAAATTTTAATTAATAAGATATAACTAACTTTATTTTAATATTTTTATCACTTATTAGAAAATTTTGAATATTTATTTAATCTCAATAAGCACATTTAAAAAATGGATTACTTATAAATATTCCCACTAAATATGCTTCTTATAACACGTTACCTTATAATATTTAAAATGTAATATTTATTCTCTCTTGATAATGAACGCTAACAAACATACCCACTCCGTTAAGAAATTTAACGTTTTTGACACATATCACATAAAAGTTAGTGTTAAACAATTTAGAACACAATTACTATTTTGCCCACCTACCTTAATCTTTTTAGTCTAACTTACGTATAATATAATTAAAAAAATAAAATAAATCTTCTTCACTTGCAATGACGCAATAAATCTCCCACCTTACAAACATAGTTCCTTTTTAAAAAAAATATTTTTTTAAAAATTTTAATTTGTTTATATTTAACTCAAACAAAAAGGTTCAAAACAACCTCTTAGATTCATAATTCTATTAAAAAAAAAGATTCATAAAATACATAATTAATAATAGATGATGCAGAATTAAAAGTTTAAATTTAAATTAATTTTAAATTTCAAACTATAGTGTTATTAAAGTATAAATAATTAATAAATATTAATTTCCGTAAAAAAATTTAACATAAGGCTTTTTATGTTAACATTTTATTGTTTAGAATCTTAAAACTTAAAAAAAAAAAAAAGAGTTAATCCAAAAAAATATGGATCTTAAAACTAACCAAAAAAAAAAAAGTTCTTTGCAAAAAGCCATGCCAAACAGCCGTGAACCTCACGACAACCATACGTTGATGGGCCTTTCTTCACGTCCGAATGTGGGAATATGGAAGTTGGCCCCAGTTTACTCAATGGATGTACTGGATCAAAAGCCCGTTAAAAACATCTGGGCCATATCGCGCTAACCCTTGGCCCGTATAGCACTGAAAATTGAAATAAGAGTTATAGAAAATCAACTCCTCAAAGTGTTTATTGAAATTAAATTATGGGTAAAATAGAGGCAGTGACTACGATATTTTTATTTTGCTCCGTATCCAAAATTTAAGTCGAACAGCTGTCGGACTAATGCACTTAATCAATCGTTATGATAATAGTATTTGTGTTGTTCGACTGAACGAGGTTAAATGGGTTCTCTCACAATAAAAAAAAAAAGGGCATGAAATCCACTTATTATGAAAGAAACTCGACTAACCCAGTTGGATTAAACAACATTTTTGTTGTATTAATTTTTACTGTTTTCTTCTTACATTTTATATTTGCATTGCCTTTTTGCTTGATGATGAACTCCTCATAAAGTCGGCAAGTACTTTGTACAATTTTTTACCATGCAATTATCTTTTATTGAGCTAGTTAGTTTTGTATGTGTTCGTTTCCTTCTCGTTTCTTCAAATTTCAAACCCAACTTTTTTTTTCTTTTAGTATTTTTTAACTTTATTTTCTTACATATATTCTCTATTTGTTACTTTTAGCAATTCAGCTTATTTTAGACTGGGGGTTTTCACTAATTTTCTGCATTTATCTGGCATATATTTTTGGCAGTCAATCATCTTTCTTCATCCCTAGTTTCATCTCTAATATTGATATTCTTAAAAAATTCAAACTAACCCATGATCATAATGTTGGGGGAAAGAACTCCTCTACATCCATGCAACAAAAAAGTAAACTGAAATAAAAATAACAAAAAATTAGATAGGATAAAGATTTAGGTGGTTTAGAAAAATTTCATACGTCTACGGAAGAGAGAGAAAAACTTCACTAATAGTTTCAGAATTACACATTCAATAAATTTTCTCTCTTTCTCTCTCTACTCAAAACTTTTTATACCAATTGTCTATCTCTCTCCTCACTTTTCTCTCAAAAGTAGGCAATTTTTCTTTACACTTTTCTTTCAGCACAAAGCCTTACACAAATCACTTATTTATAGACTCTTAATAACCCTTGCCCAAAAACAAAAAACAGTAACTTACTAAAAAATACGAAATAGTAACTTTCGCAAAACCAATTTGAGGCACTTACCCAACAATCTCCACCTTGATTCAAATTCTCTCAACTCACTCATTTGGGTATCCAATCTCGAAACCCGTCATCACACCGGCAATGCAAATTAAAAATGTATCAAGTTCAAACTCTCATCAAACTTGGCACGAGAAATTGTCTTCTTCTTCTTCAAAGTATCTTCACTGCTATAAGTCTTCACCATCTTGTCATTATCATCTTCAACTGTTATCATCTTGTTGCACTCTTTTGCTCCCGCAACTTCTTTCACAACAGAAGAAGGTTTTTTGTGACTTGGCTCCACCTTCATAGCTCCACCTATAACTGTAGTCCCAATCAGTTTATACAATTTCTTCACTTTTACAACCTTCATGACTACCAAATCACTTTTCTTGACTTGTATAAAACCATCATTCGCATAATACTCACAACCCAAATAGTTTAAAGCCCCTTAAGAAATGAAACTTCTCCTTAGTTGAGGAACATGTCTAATATTTGTCAATGTCCTCACAACTCTATCAAACATCTTCACTTTAACAGTACCTATTCCAATAGCTTTAGCACTAGAATCATTAGCCATCAATAAAGTATCAACATCACAGGACTTATAAAAATCAAACCACTTCTGATATGGACACATATGAAATGAGCATCCAGAATACAAGATCTAAGAGTCAGAAATATTTTCATCAACAATAACAGAATACACATTATCTTCACTATCATAGCTATCGTCAACAACATTTACAGAATATGAAGTCTCTTAAGTTTCTTGCTTTCTCTTTTCTTCAAGGTGTTTTGTCAGTTCTTCACAGTTTCTCCTAATATGCCCCTTCTTATGACAATAGTAGCACTCAATATCCTTCCTTGATCAGAATTGGGAACGATAATCTCTCTTATCATAATATCTCCCTCGTGACTTACTCCTACCCCTATTCGAATCTGACGCAGCCACTAAAACTTGTTCAGTATGAGACGTACTACTTGGCTTCTTCATATTTGTAATCTCTAACAGAGCAGTCGACACCTCATTCACAGTCAACGTCGTCTTTCCAACTAACAGTGTAATCACCAAAGTCTCATATGATTTGGGTAGGGAAGCCAACAAAAGTACCGCTTTATCTTCCTCATCAATTTTGACTTCTACACTTAACAATTGAGTTATGCACTTATTAAAATTATTTATATGATCCCTAACATCACTTGCCTCATTCATCTTCAACTCATACAATTGTTTCTTCAAATATAATCTATTTGTTAGGGATTACGACATATAAACTTTTTTTTTTTAATTTTTTTCATAACTCAGAAGGAGATGTCTCATTCATAACACTATATTTTAGTTCAGGAGCCAAGCTTAAACGAATAATGCTTACCGCTTTTGCTTTTAATTCTTCTCAATCTTCATCTTTCATATTTATGGCTTTTTTCCTTGCAACGCTTTCAGTATCCCATGCTGAATCAAAACATCTTTGACCGTACTCTGTCATATGCTGAAATTACTATTTCCATCAAATCTCTCAATATGCTCAAATTTTATCCCAAACATCATCTTGACTCTTTTTTTTTTTTAATTTTCACCACAGCTCTGATACCAGTTGTTGGGAAAAAATACACCCCTACACCCACGCAGCAGATAAATAAACTGAAATAAAAATAATAGAAAAATAGATAAGACAAAAATTTAGGTGGTTCAAAAAAATTTTCTACGTTCACGGAAGATGGAGAAAAACTTTACTAAATAGTTTCAGAATTACACACTTAACAAACTTTCTCTCTTTCTCTCTCTACCTAAAACCCCTTACACCATTTGTCTATCTCTCTCCTCACTTTTCTCTCTTTCTTTTAACAGGAGGTACTCTTTCTCTACATTTTTCTCTCAACACAAAATCTTATACAAAATACTTATTTATAGACTCTTAATAATCTTTGTCCAAAAATAAAAAATGGTAACATGCCAAAAAATACAAAATAATAACTTTCTCATAATTATAATAATTTAAAAAGTTCAAAGATTGAACTTAACACTTTTTTTTTTTTTGTTTTGAAGCACGTGGTTGTGGCCTATTTGTCCCCATGAGCAGTCGCGCCATGATCTTACATTTAAAAAAAAAAAAAACCTGAAGAAAGTGGCACTATGATATAGAGAAACTGTCGGTGGTTCTTTCTCGTAATATAATTGAAAATTTCTTGGTGAACCAATCTAGATTAATGTCCACACAGGCAATCCACATTCGTTGGTGGATAAAGACTCAAAATCTTCAAAAATCAATATAGATATATATGAGAATAGTTATAACAGTAACATTTTAACAACACGAAGAAAAATGACCTCTAATACCACAATTGTCAATAAGAGAACAATAATAATGAAAAAAAAAACATTGTATAAATTAGTTGCAAGAAAGGTAAGAATAAGAGCATGGATTCATATCTATTATGATATCACCGTCATTCTTCAGCAGTAACAATGGGGCATTTTACAGGAATACCACGAGTTTTAGATTTGGATTGAAATATGTCAGGTGACATAAATTATTACAAAGAATGTCATAATTAAAAATACTTAAAAATCGTAAAATCTATAAAAATCACAAATATATACATGAAAAATCACAAAACGTCTTACAAAATCTAAAATATTGGATCAAATACACAAAAATACAAACATAATTTTAGTCAAAATACAAAAATTAAAATAATGTTGCGTGGTATATTGTGTAATAGTTTTAGTACTCATATTAAAAGTCAATTCAACTTTAAAAATCATGACATATTGCCTAAATATCTCATATTTTGAGTCCATTGATTAAGTGGACTTGAGGATCTGTTTGGTTCATAGATTAGAACCACTTTCGATTTACGTGTGTTTTTTGTGAGAGAAAATATTGTAACGAACCATGAATCATGATTCAAATCAGAGAATGAATCCTCTAACTAAACAGGCGTTATAGTTTAGTGTTACTATTCTTCCTTTATCTATGATATTTGTATTATTTTAAGCAATTTAGAGTTGGCAAGATCTAACGAAGTGCTGTTGCCAAATGACTCAAAAAGAGGGGACTATCGTGCCCATCAATATATATGTATTATATACACACACACACATACATATACCTCTCTCTTTGTCTCTCTCGTAGCTAATGTCATATTAATGGGTAATTATAAATTAAGAGGTTTGCTCATTCTGCAAGCATAAGATGGCCCATTGGAAAGTCGAAAATTCATACCTAATTCGGTGCCTGTTGTGGCTCTTTCCCTTTGTTAACTTTCTGCCCCAATTTAAAGAATTAGACAAACAATTTCTTGCATGTCTAAATCACCTAAAAGTGAGTGGTCCTTGATCCATATTTTCTTCAAATTTCTGCCCACCATTGCAAAATGCAAAATGGACATATCAAAACTACTTAAATGATCATCCGGTCCCACAGCAGCCGTAACTAAACCCGCTTATAATTTAATTAATATGATTAGTACTGCTTAAGCATTTTTCTTCACCACTTTTTGGTCTCAAAGATCATGCCAATAACATTAGGAATCACCACACAAATCTCTAAAAATGAGGACCTAACAAAGCATATAATTGATAAGCTTAGATATTTATAACTAACGAAATATAATGATTGTGAACCGATATGTTTGGTTTCACATAGCAAAAAGGTTGAAGATCATGTGTCTTTAACGTACTAACGTTTGGTTGGAGGATTTAAACTATGTGATTCGAACTATTTTTTATTTACGTGTATTTTTTGTGAGAAAAAATACTATAGCAAACCACGAATCATGATTCGAATCAAGGAACGAATATATATACCACATAATAACATCAGATTATTACTGCTGTAACAATGTGATTAGAGAAACCAAAAAGAAAAAAAAAAAACATCGTGTGTTTTAATATCAACATGTCAAATAACATCTTCCTTATTTTATGAAACATCAATCACATAAATGCTAGCTAGGAACCAAAATAAATAAATAAATAAATAAAATGTTTTTTTTTTAATAATGGATGTACTTTTTTCCCCATCATGTTGAAGCAATAGTAAAAAGGAACCAAGCCTTCAAGGCAAGGAGGCTTTTAGACGCATCTTTATCATTTTTTTTTGGTGAAATTTTTTAGGAGATATTTGTCTTTTGTATTTGTTGTTGATTTTAAATTATGATTTATGGTTTTTTATAGTATTTTTCTCTTATAAAAAACACACATAAAATGAGAATGATTTTTGAATCATAATTCTGAATCCATGAACTAAACGTTCACTTAATTATAATGTTCAAGAGAATTTTTCATTCCATCTTTTGTTGGGGAAAAAGGGAAAAAAAAGGGTGAGAAATAAGAAATGTCCAGTATTACAACCTGCAGGACCGCAGGTTCCATTTGAACTTCTACAGGGTAATAATATTAATTCACTTTGTATAGACCATTTTCTTTTTATTCATAAGAGGAAAAGGGAAACAATTGAAAATGAAAAAAAAATAATAACATGCTAAAATAGGTCAATATATATATATATATATATATATATTTTTTTTTTTTTAATAACGAACTAACAATTTCCAAAAATATAAAAGAGAAAGCACAATCAATAGTTTCAGTACTATGGGCACATGATCACTTGTCCCGACTCAATTCTATATGCCAAGATCGTTTTGCTTGTCCATATTTACCGATTTAGCATGTTCTTTTCACTGATTCGAATTTAGAATTTGAGTTTTGTTACAGTAAAAAGCTCTCAAAACAGTCACATTTAATTTTTTTGTTACAATAAAAAACTCTCACACAACATCACATCTCAACTCGAATTAGTGAACCGAACGGGATGGTGGTTGTCTTTTTTTTTTTTTCCCTTCTAACAAATATTGTTATTTTTGGATAAACAGTAACACTTACGTTTTTTTATTTTTTTTATTTTTTCCCTAGCTTGGATTGTTTATGGCCTTCTAATTTCCTGTTTCATTGAGAACCCGCTTAGTTCGCTGATCCGAGTTGATACGTGACTTTATGTAAGAGTTTTTTATTGTAGTAAAAAAGTTAGATATGATTGTTTTTAAGAGTTTTTTACTATAGTAAAACTCGAATTCTAAACTTAAATCGGTGAGATGAACAAAACCTGTAATTATTGAGACAACTTCAATAAAACAGTTAAACGTGTTTTCTGATTTTTTTTTTCTTTGAACTGTTGCTCTCAGACTTCAATAGTAGCGTTACTAGCGTATATCGCAATCTGGTGATTTAATTTACGGAAGTGGAGGTCCCCCAACAACAACAAGTCAAATAATAATAATAATAAATAATTATAATTATAATAACAAATAAAGTATATATTTGGTCTAATAATTTTTTTAACGACACTATTTGTGTTGTTATTAAGTTGCAAACTTTTCTTTAAGGGTTCAAAAGTTCTACCCACTGAATTGTCTCGGCCGAAAAGAGGAATACTCACTAATATATACACAAAGAGGTAGATAAATTCACACAATCTAATGGTAATTTGTACCTAAACCGATTAAAATTAGTATTCATCACTTGTGAAAACGACATGTCATTTTATCGTTTTTCATTTTGAGAATGTAGACCCATAAAGTCTAAAGCCATTCGATTAGAAATTTCCTCTTCTGCTTGAAACATGGCGTCAATCCCTATATCTGCGTTTAAAATTCGTTCCAAAATCATTTTATTTTTTGTATGAAAATGAAAATGAAAATATTTTCAATCTCAGACATAAATCATTTTTGAAAATATATTTGGTAGTTTTATCAAAAGATTATTTTCAGTATAAAAAAACCCATTAATGTCTCTCTTTCTTTATCTATGCTCGAGAGAGGAGAAAATGAAAATAAAAAATAAAAAATGACTAATTTCATTTTATACTAAATCAAAAAATTATTTTCATTTTTTTTCAAAAAACGTATACATTATATTTTGCAAACGGCCTAACACTTGTGTTTAATGGTGATTATAACGTGTCCTCTTTTGTAATTTGAGAAAATATTATACTTGCGTGCTTTTATGGTTAGCCCTACATGTCGCCCCGCTGGTAGTTGTGACAATGAAAGAAATGAGGAAAAAAATCAAAAATCAAAAATCAAAAATAAAAATCAAAACCGTGTTGGGATAATTTTAATTTAATTTAATTGACTTATTTGATAATTAAAATTTGGACACATAGAAATCATTGATATGAAATATGCGCTTTTGATTCTTTATAACGGGAACGGGGTTAGAAAACTGTAATTTTTTTTATTAGAAAAAAATAGGGATAATATTTTATTAAACATGAACGTATAGTTTTTTTTTTTTTTGAAGGTATGCATAGTTATATATTTGTTATTGAATGAATATGCAATTCTTTTGTAAAGTAAGATTAACCGGAAATTAATATTTTTTTTAGGAGAAAAAATTAAATATTTAAAATTTTGAGTATGGTTCCACTCATTAACGTGGCTATGCTGATTAAATCTGTGTTTTCTTTATGTCTCGATATTTTTATTTTTATTTAGGGGTGTCATGTATGATGAAAATCACTCGTCCTTAGGAGAGAAATTGAAAACGCAACTATTGAAGGAGATTTTGTGGGGCCTCAAACTTTATTCTATGATTCATCATATTTCAAATAGCGATTGCGTAAAATAAAATTCCAAACTTATACTTAAATAAAATAAAATTTCAACATGTGATTTTAAATTACTCATAAAAAATAAAAGAGCGAATTAGTACCAAATATGACTTTGCAAGGTTGTGGGCCCATAAACCAAATAGTGGTGACATTGACTTTAACGTTGATATCCAATTATAGAATCTCTCACCTTTTAAAAAGAAGGTAGTAATTATATGGTTGCTGATCAATTATTTGGATAAGAAATCGATTTGTAATTATATGGTTGAAAATATTACTGTTTAGCATATGAAATTACGATTCATTCTGTATATATATGTCTTCTAGATGAGCTATATATAATATACACATATATATATATATATGTATGTATATATAAGAAAGAAGCATATAAGAAATTGCGCCGTAGTTGTGGGAAGGCTGTCGTTGTCTGCCGATGAACCGTAGAAGCACATAAGCTGTCATCTTATGTATATATTTTTGTCAGTTTTTGCATGTATTATGCATAACACTGCACTCTAGCAAATCTGACATATTAACCACCCTTGGATCTTTTGACTATTTCCCTGTATCGCATGTGGGCCACTTTGGCAATTATATAAATAATTTGGTAGATGAAACTAGATCCAATAACAGAAGAAGAATACGAAAAGAAAAGAGAGAGAGAGAGAGAAAAGATAACATTTTATTTTTTACTTTTGGAGAATGAATTATGTAAAGAATATACTTGTTTTGTATTTCATTCAAGATCACACGTTTCGAATCAGTTAGGAGCATCACGACTGAGCGTCATGACTATCTTCGGCACCGCAGCGCATAGTTAGAAGTGATATAGATGAAGGAGCAGCACCATCAGGTGCAAGCAGCAAGGGGCGAGCGCTGCAGTGCCTGTGCGCGGCAGTGTCACGCGCTGTGGCGTGTTTTGTGTTTAGTTTTGAGCAGATTGTTCTAGTTTGGGCGTTGCAGCACTCGGAAAGTCCCATTGCAACGCCCGGTATTGATTTTGTGCAATTTTAATGCGTGTAATTTGAATTGTGCCGAATCATTGCAACTATTTGTGATATATTTTCATACATTTCTAAATACCTATTAGCAATAGACATGTCTATTGTAATAAATGCATTATTACATGAAAAGATACTTCTACATTCAAAAAGTACATTTATGTGAATGATTGTGATATTTGAAGATGATGTATTCATTCATAAAATGACACCTATGTCTTTTTATTATCTTCAAAAAATTTACAAATATCATTCGTGTTCTAAAACTCAATATTATTGTTAGATATTGTGTTTAAGAGTTTATTGTATCTTAGAAGTATTTTACTATTAAAACTCATTAATAAACTTTAAAAAGTGAGTACAAATAAAATCTTAAAGAAAAATATTTTGAAATACGCCTCAAACTTAATTTTATTTACTTTCTTTTTTTCCACTAAACTCAAATTCTCCGACATGTTTTGGATTGAAGAGGGAAGACTGTGCTTTCTTACCTGTAATCCACCAAACACGTGACGACTCCGTGATCTCCATATATATATATATATATATATATGCGTGTGTGATACATATATAATATACCAAAACATTGGTATTGTGAGTCTTTCTTTAATAAATAAGTATTCTTTAGCTATACCTTCTAATTTGAAATAATGCACAAGCAATATTATTATCATTACTATTACTCATCACCACTTAACATATCACAAGTTGGACGTAATTAACCTGCGTACTACTGGAACAATTAATGCACGTGCATGTATTTTATTTTTTTTAAAAGAAAAAGTAATATTCATGTATGTAACGTGTTGCTTGATTCATGTCAAAATACGTTAGTGTTATTTCAATCATAATGTACTCTCTCAAATACCAAAAAGATTACGCAATTGAGCTCAAAAAAAAAAAAAAAGACTACAAAATTGTGGTAATACTAACAATTTTTATTCTAACTATTCTTATTTCTTCAATACTATATATATATATATATATATATATTTATATATAAGCACTCCTGCAATCTGAAATATTCTTGCCAGTATAACTAGCGAATGCAATCGATATATATATCACCAGCTTATATATTTCGTTGATTCAAAGACTCGCAATATATAAGCACGTATATTTACATGTATAACCCAGCATATATATATTTTAGGGAAATTTTCATTTTAATATTCTGTGTTATATTGTGTTTTCGATAATTTCATACCGGTATCTCAACTATCTCGACATTTTAAAAAATCTTCTTTTAGTATCTTAAGGCTCTTTTTTGGAACATAAAATGTCAATTATACCCTCCTTATTAATTAATTAAAAAAACTAATAAATTTAAAAAAATTCTAAAAATAGTTTTGAATTGGGGTTTTGATTTGATTTTGGTATATTTTTTTTTTGGGATGTTTGCAGATTAAATTTTAAAACTGGTCTGATTTTGGTTTTCATTTTGATTTTCCAACAGATTGATCCGTTTGATTTTGGTATATCTGATTTGGTTTTTATTTTGATTCTTGATGTTTCTCATATATGTTTTTCTTGATTTAGGCATATTTGAATTATTGGTATAATTTTCTTAATGATTAGAGATTAGAGGATGGAGATGATGAAATTAGGGTTTTATTGTTTATTTTTTTATTTCTATTTAATGTTTTTCAAAAATATTTTTAATAAATTTATAAAAAAATTCTGGACAAATGATATACAAAGGTATAAATGACATTTCATGTCCCAAAAAAGAATCTCAGGGTGTTAAATAAAGATTCTCTAAAACGCGAGATACTAATATGAAATTATCAAAAATACATAATATTAAACTCATATTTCAATATAACATAGTGCTAAAATGAAAATGTTCCAATATTTTATATAATATACACGCGTGTATTCGATTGATCGTACTCTGTCGAATCTACAAGCTCTAATTGGTCCGAAGATGGAGCATTCACGGTTTGTCCACATCTAATTAAGAGTCAATCTTTAATCTTTATGCTTGAAAGCTCAATCTTCTTTATTTTTTATAACCAATGAGAGTTCAGATTAACAGCTTACGCGTATATTGACTGACTTATACTGTTCAAGTTTCTTTTATTTGTTTCTTGATTTGCCATGCTTTTGTTTTTATATTGACTGACTCTATATCCTTCTTGGTCCGTATATCTTGGTCCGTTTAGTTTATTAATTTAAATTTTTAATTTAAATTAATATATAATTTTATGTGAGTATTTTTTATTATAATAAAAAAATTAAATGTGATTATTTTTAAAAATTATTTTACTGTAACAAAACTTAAATTTAAAATTCGAATCATAAAATAAACGAAAGCTATATATAAAAGCATAAATTGACCGACTTATACTGTTCAAGTTTCTTTTATTTATTTCTTGATTTGCCGTATATATGGGCGTAAATTGACTGACTTATACTGTTCAAGTTTCTTTTATTTGTTTCTTGATTTGCCGTGCTTTTGTTTTTATCTTGACTGACTCTGTACACTTTATATATATATATATATATAAAGGAAGAGGAAAATATCACTATTTTTAAGTGAAATTTAAAGTGATTTAAACCCTCAATATGTGTTGGACTATTCTTCTTAGGTAAAAGAACAATTTCGATTTTCGAGTACCAAGTGAATCAAACACTTGATTAATTTTCCATATATTATTTAATGTTTGTGGACTTTAGAAAAAATATAATAAAATATCATATAAAAGATGGAATATTGTGAACTACTTATATTTAAATTGTTTTACCAAATCACCCTAATATATAGGTCTCTTTCAAAAGGTGCAAAAAAAAAAAAAAGATATCAGTCGTCATGCCAATACCGAATAAAAGCCTGTATTTTATTTATATCAGTAACTTTATTGTTGGATCTATGTATTCTGTAATTATACTTTGCCTAAAGTAGTCTTATGCAAAAGTTATCATGTCAAACGGGTGCATGAAAAAGGTTGTTGAAACTTGAAAGTGGATAATGGCATAATCTAATGGTAAATTTAAATCTGATTGCATTTTGAAATGTTAGAGTTTAATAAATGATCTACATCCCAAATTCAAACGAAAAAAAAAGGAAAATTCAATTATATTTCAAAACCAATAAGGATAGTAATAATGTGGGAAATAGTAGAAAATATGCCAATATGAAAAGCTTAAGAAAGTGTATAGACCAACTTTTAGTTATAAAAATTGTCAAGTTATGGTTCATAACCAGATAAGTTATGGATAAACTTATCAAGTTATGGTTCACAGCCAGACAAGTTATGGATAAAAACCGTGAATTATGGACAAGTTATGGATGAAAATAATAATTTAGCTTATTTATTAACTTATGTAAACTATTGACCTATTAATTTTAATTCATCTCAAGTCTTGGCCTATTTTCCTATTTCTCCCTAATAATGTAAACATGCCAAATGCACGAGAGGCCCGTGATCAAAATCATATGTCAAATTCGACATTTTTGTTTGCGTTATATAATATTGGTAGTTAAGCTAGTATAATGCGATTGATTATCATGATGAATCATACTACACTACGTTGTGACAATCCGTACGTGTTCCAAAAATAGATGCGATTACTTATGAGAAAATATTGTATTGCTAGGTTTCGAGACAAATATGTATATAATAATGGAAATTGGACATCGTCAACTTCAAATTTGTGCGGAAGTGAAATATTTATATCGATCTTTCCAAAATTTTTGCTGTAACATAATTTTTGTGTATTAACAAAAATCTCGTGAAAAACGTGTCATTGTCATTTATCAGTGCAGGACGTACGTTATTTAAAAACCACAATGAGGAGATAGAGAAAATAATTAGATAATTAAAGTTGTCATTCACAATTGATTAAGCCGTTGTGGGTTGCTTATCTAATTGCTGACACGTTCTCTGCAGTGGGAATAAAGTTTCTGTTGTTGGTTTTGTTGGTAAGGACGTTTGCCGGTTTTTTGCTTCCGATA
>NW_010364973.1:38367-48914 GCF_000414095.1 Morus notabilis | reverse complement strand
TTATTCTGTCTTGTTTAGCATAAATGACTTGCACGGAGTACAGTGAAGAAAATAATGCTGCAAATAACTTCGCGTTACTTGATGGACCTCCATGATCTTATGCCCTACACCTTAATTTTATGACATATTTACCTTAATCCCTACAGTGGGACGGTTGAAACTTTTGAGAGAATTTTGTAGCTGGGTATCTTTTGGGTATAACACAGTTTTTAACCATTATGTTCTCGTTCTATTTTGATAACCATTGTACTTTATCTAATTTGATACAATTTGATTGGAAGACAGATTTTAGGATATATATAGGACGTGTTTGGAACTTTTTTTAAAATAATTTTATTTTTTGTATGAAAATGAAATGAAAACGTTTTTAATATCAGACAGAAATTATTTTTAAAAATATGTTTGATAGTTTTATCAAGATATTATTTTCAGTGTAAAAAAACCTATTAATGCTATCTTTCTCTCTCTCTGGTCGAGAGATGAGAAAATAAAAATAAAAAATGAAAAACGACAATTTCTCTCTCATTTTACACTAAAGTAAAAAATTATTTTTATTTATATTTTTTTATCTTTATTGCGTCAAACACTATTTTAAAAATATTTTTATTTTTTTTTTAAAAATATGAAAAATAAAAATGAGATTAATTTTAAACACAGCCTATCATTTTTTATTCTAAGAGACGCAGTCAAAATATATATAAAAAAAAAAAAGTGGAGTCTGTGAGAGGAATGGTGGGGAAAAATGAGGAGGGCTTCTCACACAGTCAAGCATTGGTGGAAAAATAGAAAATATTCGGTTCCAAATTTTCTCAACTGCCCACGGGCCATGTGACTGTTGTGCCCTTGCCCCCACATTCTTAAAAATATTAACCCTTTTTTTTTTTCTCGCCCTCCTTTCTTTCCCTTTCCTTTTCCATTCTCTCTTTTCCAACAAAAATAGATGGATGGGAAAATATATTATAAAAAAGAAAAAAAAACACAGAAATTCAAAAAAAGAAACTAGAAAGAGAAGCCCTTTCTTTCTTACGAGATGGTCCATCCAAATTTTCACATTCTCACCTTTTTTCTGTCTTTGTTGCTTTTGAGCCCTCCAAAAGCACATTTCTCCATCTTCATGTCTTCTTAAAAAAAGAAAAAAAAAATATAAAAAGAAAAACGCATAGAAAAGAACAAAAACTATGAAGCTTGTTCTTCTTCCTCTTCTAGTAGTCCTTGTTCTTCTTCTTCTTCAGCAGCCATGTTTCATTGGGGTTGGTGCCACACCGGAGAACCCTCTTGTTTCCTCTCCGACTATCTCACCCTTTTCTCAAATCTCTTCTATAATGCCTGCCCACTCTCCTGGTAATCTCTCTCTCTCTCTCTCTCTCGTTTTTTTTTGTTTTATTATTAATGTCTCATTCTCTGTCTCACTCTGTGGCCTGTTCTTTTCACTTCATGCTTGGTTTTCTAGAATGGTCACGCTCTCAGCCTTTGTCAAGATTTCAAATTTTGAAAAACGCCCACGAAATTAAGCGCATTTAATATTGTATAAAAGAGTGTTTGAATTTTTCTTAATCTTGTGGCCAATAGTAATAGCAGCTATACACCGCCTTCAGATGTGTTTATTTCTGTTTGAAAAAACAGAACAAAGCTTTTATTTTTAAATGTTTTAATGTTGTAAGGTTTTGGTCATTTCGCGTAACGGTCCAAACTTGAGCTGTTTTTTTAATCTATCTTTTGTGTTGTGTGTACTGTGTAAACAGGAATTGAAGAAGTAAGTCCAACTCCAAAGCATCAAATGGGTTCCCACAAGAGAATTCTCGTGGCTCTAATCGTTGCTTGCACTATTCTAGGAGCAATCATATTGTCGTTGTTGATTTTGTGCGTTTATCACTTTAAGTTTTCTCACAAGAGACTTAAAAAGAGAAGTTCTCAGAACTATCCCTTTTTTTTTTTTTTTTTTTTTTTTTTTTTTTTACCACAACCAGTTTCTGGGTATTTTCTATTTTTGAATTTTCTTCAATTGTGCTTCGTATGTATTGTCTGATTTTTTATGGGGTTATGTTTTTTTTTCCTCTCTCAAGATGGTGAAAAGGGGCTGAGATTAAATCCATTTGTTGGTCGCTTCCACTCCACAAGTTTGGTGGGGAAAAATGGATCTGTTCTGTTGATGGACTATAAGATCCTAGAAAAAGCAACGGATAATTTTCTGGAAAGTAATATATTGGGTGAAGGTGGGTTTGGGCGAGTTTACAAGGCTCAATTGGAAGATAACTTGATTGTTGCAGTGAAGAAGCTCGATTGCACAAGCCAAGATGCCGAGACAGAGTTCCAGGTACTACTTTTTTTTTTTTGTTGAAAATTTTAAATTTACTTATTTTTTTTAATAAAATTATTAAGGTTATGGAATTGCCAATTTTGGGAACTTTTGCAGAATGAAGTGAATTTGTTGCGAAGGATTCAGCATCCAAATGTTATTTCACTTCTGGGTTGTAGTAGTCAAGGCGACGAGAGGTTTATAGTTTATGAATTGATGCAAAATGGGTCTCTGGAAACGCAATTGCATGGTATGGCGTTTCTTTAATTCTTTTTAAAAAAATGACTGGATACACACTTGAATTTGGTGTTGGTTAATACGCCTTAATTTTTTATTTATTTTTCATGAAAGCGGTGAGCGGTCTATGGTCTTATTATATATAATTGCTTCATTTTACATAATATATTTTTCATCAATTTGGTAGGACCCTCCCATGGTTCTGCATTAACGTGGCATATGCGGATGAAAATTGCTCTTGATACAGCAAGGTCAGATTGTCTTCCCATTTAATTATTTGTTTATATTATCTTTTCCCCTTCTCTTTTGTCTTTTTCTTCTTCTTCTTTTCTTTTTTTCTCTATTTGCCCACTAACATATTGGCCAATTTTTTTACCAGAGGATTAGAA
Source organism: Morus notabilis (assembly GCF_000414095.1). Classification (NCBI taxonomy): domain Eukaryota; kingdom Viridiplantae; phylum Streptophyta; class Magnoliopsida; order Rosales; family Moraceae; genus Morus; species Morus notabilis. The sequence continues at coordinate 45,992 of NW_010364973.1, read as the reverse complement.
TATCTGCATGAACACTGCAACCCTTCAGTGATCCATAGAGATATGAAATCATCTAATATTCTTTTGGATGCCAACTTCAATGCCAAAGTAAGAAAACGTATAAAATTATCCAAGTGTCCTATCTCTCTTCTATATTATCTTTAACATTGTCGAGTCCTATGCTATTGATAATGTAGGATTTTGTACATTATTATTGCTCTTTCCCAATAAATATCACTAATTCTCTCTCTCTCTCTCTAATGGTTGTGGAATCAGTTATCCGATTTTGGACTTGCTGTAGCCGATGGGACCCAAAACAAGAACAGCATCAAGCTCTCAGGCACATTGGGTTATGTAGCTCCGGAGTATCTGCTAGATGGTATGCCAACTAAGCTTGTAATAATGGCACAAGTGTGTCTTTTAAGTTTGACTCTTTGCTATATGTCTATTCATAAGTATATTATTCTCTTTCCCCAACTAATGTGTTAATTATATTTGTTCTCTGGATCCCTGACAACTTCTAGTGTATTGAGCTTGGTGAAGTTTGTTAATTATATATCTTTGCATCAAGTAATAGTGAGCAGCACATGGTAGCTGTACTGCCATGTAGGGCATGCTATCTTCCGGATTAATAATGTCTCAAAGTTCCTCTTAATCTACCATTTTAGGCCAATGGTTGGCGTAATAAGAACTTGCCTTTTATTTACTAGCTGGAAGAAAACAAGATATCCAAAAAAAAAAAAAAAAGGAAACTCATAATGTTCAAGTTTGGTGAATATTAGTGAGGTGACACAATAATTAGGTTCAAGGTGATTTGAAGTTTTTTAACTTTCCACTTTCCAGGTTGCTGGCTTGGGAATATCTTAGGATCCGTTTGGTTCACGCGTTTAAACGCATGATTCTGATTCTGCTGCAATGTTGTCTCTCACAGCAAATTTAACTAAAAGAAGTTCCCGCCAATGGGTTCTGTCACAAAATTTGAATTCAGAATCAAAATGGCTGACTTGAACCCATGAACCAAACGGGTCCTGAGTTTAATCTGGGGCAGCCTTAAACACAGGGATCAGTTGAACTTTACTATTTACCTTAGTAGCAGCTTCCAAATCTTATATTGTAAATTTGTAATGCCTTGTTTCAATCCTTTTAATCTGGGGTAGCCTTAAACACAGGGATCAGTTGAACTTTAGTATTTACCTTAGTAGCAGCTTCCAAATCTTATATTGTAAATTTGTAATGCCTTGTTTCACTCCTTCCTTTTGCAATATCTTGATCATGCTGATCCTGGTGTATTTTGTTGCTTAAGCACTGGTGGTAACTAACTTGAAAGGAAATTACTAACAAAAATATTTTCAGGTAAGTTGACGGATAAGAGTGACGTTTATGCATTTGGGGTTGTTCTGTTGGAGCTTCTGTTAGGACGAAGGCCTGTGGAAAAACTGGCACCAGCTCAGTGCCAATCTATTGTCACATGGGTATGTCTTCCTCTTAAACCCCAAGCAGTCTAGTCACTTTTCCCAATGTATCCAACAAACAACATCAACAACTAACTTAACTACTTTATGCTATAATGCAGGCCATGCCACAGCTTACTGACAGATCAAAGCTTCCGAACATTGTAGATGCTGTTATAAAAGATACAATGGATCTGAAGCACTTGTACCAGGTTTGTGGACTGGAAAATGAAATGGCTAATTTCCACATTAATGGGTTGCAAATTTAAAAAAAAAAAAGGAACTTTCTTGATATAAATACTGTGTGCATGTATGTGTAAGCTGTGGCAAATAGAATTTAAAAATAAGTCAGTGAGTTATAGGAAAGGTCCCTGCATTTGTTCGCTGTGTGGTTTAAGTCTTGTTTGCTATCACTTTCGGTTTCTGCTGTAAAGGGTGAAAAAGAACGATGGAGATTCTCTCACACAACAATTTTAGAAGATCTCCTTCGTTTTACTTTTTGTTTACAAAAGAGAAGAAAGAAAATGCAACAAAGAAGTAAAATTTGTCATCATCCATACTTTGCTGTTGTCAAACCGGTTTCAATATGCTATGTGTAGGTCGCTGCTGTGGCAGTGCTATGTGTGCAACCCGAACCGAGTTACCGTCCTCTGATAACGGATGTTCTGCACTCTCTTGTCCCTCTTGTTCCGGTCGAACTTGGAGGCACGCTGAGAATTACCGCTTAGTCTGCTGTTTCAGTAGGTTTTGGTCACTGATGAGTGTCAAGAGTTTCAGGCTATCTACCGCTTCTGCAACATTCTATGGGGTCATACACTGCTCAAAGTATAATTCTGAATTTGTGACATGACATTGCTTGGCTCACCGAGATGATTGTTTCGCTGCAAAATTATTGTCTTATTGATCTATGAGAGGCAAGCAAAGGCAAAAAGTTGGCTTGGTTGAGGGGGAAGAGTACTGGTTGGTTTATCCCATTCGTAAATTGAAGCAGAATTTTTTTGATTGTGGAATCTGTGAATATGAGGGTATTCAGACAAAGACCAACTGCTCTTTTTGTCTTTTTTTTTTTTTTAAATTTTTTTTTTTTTTGTAATTGTTCTTCTCGTACTATGGTGTATGAAAGTCAGCTTATTTTTCAGGGTCAGTAAGAGAATTACCTCTATGAAGCTCCATTTGTATTTCTTGAGAGTTTTGTAGGAATGTAAAAACAAAAAAAAAGTCTTTCCTTATGAACTCAAACTGCTGTTATTTAGACGTTCAAAATCTGTCATTGTTCTTGATATTGAGATGGGGCATGTCTAAGCCTTAATCAGGAAAGAAAGTAGCCGTAGTTTCAATTCCTTGTTTTGCAAATCAAAGTTTTTTTTTGTTTTTTTGTTTTTTTTAATTGAATCTTCTATCTTAAATATACGGACCACAAACGTTAAGGTCTCTCTCGTATTAAATACAATGAAAACAAAGGAATCTCAACGCACATGTATCTGGCGGGTTATCCTAAATTTGTGTGTTTGAAAACAACAAACGTGTTACTTTTCATAATATCCAGCCACCAGCGGTAATTAAATACGACAAAATCTTCAAAATAAAAGGACAATATTATCCAAAACGGCAACCACATACAAACGGCAATGTTGATAGAAACAAAAAATTGATGGAAACGACACCGCATCCTTCTTCAAACCATTACAGTGATTAAGAAACGACAGTATCTACTAAAAGAAAGCAAAAATATTAAAACGACACAATATATTCTAAATGGCAACGTCTACTAAAAACAACAGAATGAAAACGACAATGCACCCGAACAATAGTCTCAAGAAAGGATACAATCCCAAAAAACAACCATCATGATTAAAAACGACACGTATATTTTCAATAAACGACATAATATACTACAAACGACAGTAACACATGGACGACAATAAATTAAGAAACGACACCTCCCACTTTAAAATCAAAATAAAAAAGGACAGCGTTATTGCCAACGAAGAAAGTCTGAAGGCTATAAGTCTCGACACGATATCTTTTTCTAAATTATAAAGAAATAAAAAAATAAAAACGTCAACATGACGATTTGTACAAACGAAAATATTTAAGAAAAGACAGCGTATACTTTCTTTTGTTTTTTGTTTTGTTTTTGTTTTTGTTTGTTTTGGACTGCGAAAAGGACACTGAAGACTTAAAAACAACACTTTAACCACTTAACAACGGCAATAGCTTAAAAGGCTATAATTCATTCGAGCTACAATAATTTCGAAAAATAGAAACGATTACTTTCAAAAGCAACTAAACGACATTTCCTCAAACAAAACGACAATGTAATATCCATCTATTTAGTATATTCTCTATATCTATCGCACTTCAACAATGGAAAAAATTTAAACTCGACCAATGTACCGAAACGGAGAACAACCTATTTAAAAGGATAATAACTGTTGAACGACAATATCTACTGGCAAAGGACAATAGCGTCGAAAATTAACATACAAACGACAGTAACCCTTAAGATGAGAATAATGGCGGAAATTTAAAACGACAATAAAAATGACATCATTGAGGAAAACGACAATAATTGAAAAGGCCACGAGTATTTAAACGACAAGAATGTCGAGAAGCAGAGAGGATAACTTGAAAACAGTAAAACGGCAACAAAACGACACGGGATGTTGAGGTTAATAAGACGATGATAGTTCTAATAAATAGTAGGCTGATATTATATATGCAACCTCAAGACCAAAAAAAAAAAAAAAAAAAAAAAAAAAAAAAAACAGGCCAACACTAACTTGAAAAACAACACAACGGCAGTCCAGAACAATAACATCCCCTTGATGTAGTTCCCAGAAAAAAAAAAAAAATCCTTTAATGAACTACAAGTATTTTCTGAAACGACAGCAACAGTCAACAATACTTTTGTCACTAAATTTTTATAGCTTTAATCTAAAGACATTTCTATTTTGCCCCCACTAAAATTTTACGTTCTCATACATGCCCTTATTGAACTTACACCTTTCAATCTGTATTTGATTTTTTTGTGAAAAATAATTTAATACAATTTCACATATTTCCATGTTATGCATTTTTCTAAAAAAAAAAAAAAAATTAATATACGCCTTCACTAAAGTAGAATGCTGACTCCAGTGTCCACTACATACCTAAGCAATTTTTTGATCTGTGGGTTAAACTCCGAGTGGGATGATATAACTGAAACTTCAGTAGTGAAGTAAATAAATAAAATAAAAAACCTTTGCAAGAAGAAAATTAACCAAGTAATTATGATCAAATTAGGGATTGCAGGTAATGTGATCACTTAAATTTAGGACAGGTGCAACATATATTTCATCACCGGTGTAGGTAAAACAAAAACGACCCTCAAAAGGGTAAGGTAAAGCGGACTAGCTGAGATTGTTCACTTCACAGATTCGAGTTTTTAATTCGAGCTGAGATGTGACATTTTATGAGAACTTTTTACTGTAGTAAAAAAAGTTAGATGTGACATTTTTTGAGAGCTTTTTACTGTAGAAACGTAGAATTGAAAACTCAAATCGGTGAAATGAACGAGGGTGACAAACACATGCTTTTGTGGACAACCACATTAATTTATTACATTCAGTTGCTGATCAGTTATACGATGATGAGTTTACTCCAATCTTCGACTCTACCAAGCTTGTAGTCCTTATAAAGACAAGCGTTTAATTTGAGACAAGTCTTTGCATGGATTAGGCTCACATGTCCCTTTTCACTTGTGCAATTCCACTAATCATTTTACATTACTATTTCTAATACTGTTATAGGATGCATTGGATTTTTTTGTTTGTTATATATTACTAATTTCATTAGTAGTAGTATTTCTTTCCACTCTAAATCTGTTATAATATTATATTAAATAAAGCATCCTTTTATATGATCATATATATATTCGATTAAAGAAAGATTTTCTTAATTAAATACTCCTTATTGAAAGCAACATTATTTTTAAGAGCTTTAGCAACTACTAATGCATCAGAGTACTTCGCCGATTAGTGAAATTTTAATTGAGTACTGTTTCCCCCCCCGCCTGAAAAGCTACAGTTTTGCCCCATTATTATGAGAAATTTATAACTATGTTTCTATCTAACCAAAAAAAAAAAAAAAAATCTAATATTAGTTTTTTCATAGTGCGGAACTTCTGGCAATAGCCACTAATTATACTTAATTATATCGAACTTGGGGAAAACAATAGTGTACTAACTAAACTTTGTATTATCAATTGGTGCTTTCCAACGTAAGCAAGTTTTTGCAATAGTAATTCGTTTACATGAGGAAAATGAATTGCGAATTTGAATATATAAGAAATGAATTGAGTACTTCTAATATCGTCTGAGATTCCAAATCTTCTTCGTTTGAATATTACGAATATTTTTGATGACTTGAGATGCTAGGGATATCGAATATTATTGCTTCTCACTCCACTATTTTCTTCATTGGATACCTTAAAATCTACGGAAATGATATCCAAGATCTGTGTCGCTGATTCTGTTAGAAGACTGCCTTATTTTAAATATTAAAAAAGAAAACAAATAATACAAGCCAATTGATTTGAAGTTCAAGAGAATAACTAATTAGGGGATGGCACTTGGCAGACGATTTTTCATAGATATATATGATATACACACATATATATATATATATATCTTATAAAGTTTAAGCCATTGTGTATACACACACACACACATTTATATCAATACTTGTCATATCATGATGCTTGAAATAGAGACACACGGACGTGAAATTTTGAAGTTATAAAATAGTGTCAACTTTTCCTACAGCTGTAGATGCTAATGCAGTCAAATGAAGTCATATAATAACGACGAAATCTCTTTATAATGACAATTTTTTTAAAAAAAGAAAAATAGAAGAAGAGAAAAACAACCCTATGCCCATCGGGTACTAGACAATGATATTAGACTTTAATTTAGTAAAAGTTAATTAATTTAGCCATGCAAATAAATGTCAAGTTCAAATATGCTGTCCCAATATTGGTTAGTCCTTCCAATCAAATTTTAACACACGTAGTAGTCTTTTTATATAGTTTATTAGTAATGGATTGGTTCTTCTCTAGATGACTTGTCTGCGGTGTCGTTAATAAACCTATTTTTCTATGGACATCAAATAATTAACTTGATCAAAGAGACACAAATTAGACTATATGTATATGTATTATTTCCATTCCACGGCACCAAAGTCGATCCCAATATTCTTTCAGGATTTGTGAAGATCTTTTAGGTCCATAAAGATTTGCTGGAGGAGGACCACCAGCCAGTTCATGGCTAAAGCTTTTCCAAGTTAATTTCAGGGGAGTTGGCGTGGACTATGCCCATAAAATAGATTTCCAAAGGATTACACGAATCTTAAAACAAGAGCCAAGACGATAACAAATCTTCTAAACGTGTTTTTTTTTTTTGACCTTTGTACACACACACACACACACACACATATATATATATATATATATAAAGACTTTTGCAGGTTGGAATTACTTTTGTGTTGGTCCTCCAAAAACTGATCTCGGGTTATTTACTTATAAAAACCAAGATATTAGTCTCCATCCCAATACATCATGCTGCAAACCTGTTGGGGAACATACTCATTACTTTCCTTGCAATATTTTTGTTCACATTATGTGTGAGTTTGCTAGGTTGTCAGGTTTATATAACTCATTAAGTCCCATATCATTGAATTATGTTTGAACAGGATGTGTGAAAGCAATTTTGCCCACAATGTGAACCGAAAGAGGAATTTCTTGACGAAAAGAACGATAAACATACGTTTTGTGAGAGCATAGTTTAGTAGTGCTGGAGATTTTAGAAAAATTATTTTTAGCTGTACTGAAAGAAAAAGTAGCTGTTATAAAAATTAGCTTAGTGTTTGGTAAACTATAATTATAGTAGCTGTGTTGGTTCTAAAATCAGTGTAATAACGTTTAGTAAATTATAAAGTTGAATTACTGTAGATAGTTAAAAATTACGACTATATTATATTATACTATGATATAATTTATATAATTACAATATAATATATATTTATCATTATATTTAATATAATAAAAAACTATTATTATATAATATATAATATAATTGTGATATAGAATAAAATAACATTATTAAAATGATTAATATAATTATAATATTATATAAAAAACAATAATATTTCAGTTAT
>NW_010364973.1:0-38105 GCF_000414095.1 Morus notabilis | reverse complement strand
ATCATATTAAATAATAATATTAGAGTTATTAATATAATTATGATATTATTTGTTACAATATTACTATTATATTATATTATATTACGAGTCTGAATTTTAGATTAGGAAGATTGTAAATTTTAAATTTTATTAGGGGTATTATGGGTATTATGAAAATTTAATTAATTGTACTATGCTGATTCCCGCACAATCTAAAAGCTAAAGTTATCTTTAGGCTGCTTCTCATTTTGGCCGTAGATTCTTAAAAAATTCTTCAAAAAACACTTTTGAAGAGATTTACCAAACATTAAACTCAACTTCTGCTACAAGCAGAAGCTGATATTAGGAGGAAAACATAATACCAAACTAAGCCATAGTAACCTATACGTGATTGTATAGTACTGGCTCTTTGGTATGTGGTTTGTGGTTTTATTTTGAGTTTTTAATTTAGTTTGTGGTTTTAGATTTAGAATTGTGAATTGTAAACTAGAACTAGAATTGGAATATGTAGTAATTAAATTAAAATTTGTATGAAATTTATCTGATGATTAATAAAATTAGATTAATATTTTAATTAGTTTTACATTACTAATAAAATAATTAAATAAACTAATATTAATTTTCATAAAATTTGATAAAACTTTATAAATTCTTTGTAGTGGAGATGCCTATGGACAAAAGTTGGGTACATTTAAGGAACCGATTGTCTGATGAGTACTGGGATGGTTTGTGTGCTTTTATTGAGGTTGAAAAGAATTATGCAAATTCAACCAGGGGTGTTAGTTGTCCGTGTATCAAGTGTAGAAATTATGAGATGCTGCCACTAGAAACAGTGAAAGCGCACATACATCGATGGGGTTTTGGTACAAGTTACACCACATGGATTCACCATGATGAAGTACGTGCTGCTGCTGCAGTTGTCAATGAACCTGTTGACGAGATGTTTGTAGTGCTAAATGATGTGGTTGAGATTAGTGATGATCATGAGACAATGGGTGAGATAGAAACAATTATAGAAGATACTCATTACGATGAATTTAGGGATCTCTTATCCAAGCTCCAAGTCGGATTGTATCCGGGTTGCACTAAGTATTCATCGTTGAATTTCTTAGTGAAACTAATGCATTTAAAAGTGTTGTACAAGTGGCCTAATGAGTGCATGGATGAAATGTTGAAGCTACTGAGAGATGCACTCCCTGAAGGGAACAAGTTACCTACATCGCATTACGAGGCGAAGAAGTTATTGAGTAAACTGGGTTTGAGCTATGAGGCAATTCATGTGTGTAAGTATGAATGCGCTTTATTTTGGAAGCAGAATGCTGCTTTTGTCACGTCCCCAAACCGGGGTTAGTGACGTGGAGGCTCGTTTAGAAACTTAAACCTGTTTGAGAGAGTGATTAGCAGATAACGTTGCAAATAATTTAATTTCTTTCAAATCCAAAACGTCCAGGTATCTCCAAACGAGCCCCATTTCATTCAAGAGGAATTCAATTTCAAGAACGGTGGTAGAATTTCCAACCAAACCAGTTTAAAACCACGTCCCTAGTATCATGTCAGGAATTCCCACAGGTGTTTAGCATACATGAATATAAACAAGAGTAAATATGACATCAACCACAGTCTAGTAATATTTAAGTTTACAATCCATAATCTCTTATACATGCCTTGAAATAAAGGATAAGAGGGATACAACTCTTCGCTTTCCGAGGTCAAGTCCACGTCACCGGTAGTAGCTACCTACTCCGCACTACTCCTCGCGTCGCCTGGAGGGGTTTAATACATTTGAAAACAAGAAAGGTGAGCTGAGCGAAAGGCCCAGTATGATATAATTTTATAAAACATTTAAAATAAAGGTACTCACGGTCCGAAGATATACACCCGGAACCGATCATCCCTTTTTTTTTGAAAAAAAGGAAATACTCACATAATAAAATATGTCTGTATAATGAAAGTGTGCAGCTCATCATACCACTAAACAAGAAGCGGTAAAAATGTCTGTCTAATGAAAAGTGCAGAGCCATAATTCCACTAAACAAGAAGTGGATCCGTACGAGTTTCGGGACCTGCCCCCAAGGATGCGATTCCCACATCCCGATCTATGTAGCCACCATGCGTTGTATCATTCCTTAAATATTTCATTTTAAGAAATGATACTCTTTAAAATCTCATTTCTAAAATCATTGAAAAACCAAATAGCATTCACATGCTATTTCTTTTAAAATCATTTACTTTAATCATGTTTTGTTCTAAAACATTTTCATTGGCCAAATCATTTAACGTAAGGCTCACAAGGATATGGACAAGAATATCCTACATGTTGGATATCAAACTTGTGGCTGTCTTCACGTAGCCCTAGCTCCGCTTGCCTTTGAGGCTTCAATTCCAATCGTGCCACTAACTTTCCTATCAAAATCAACAATTTAGAGTTTGACCTTTCTCATCAAACATCCTCGTTTAATTAGACACAATTGTATCATATTAGTGTGCCATAGTTCAAAATCAATGTTCATAAATAATTTTTAATTCAAATCATGATTCTTTGTAGATAGACATTCATTCCGGGGAATTGAATAGAAAACAAGGATTCATGTGGCTAATCCACTCATTTCGAGTTCTCAAATGAGGTTAGGTCAATCTCACATCGGGTTTCGGGGTCAAAATAGGGTTTTCTGGGCTGTTTAGGGTCGGTTTTAGTGGGAACCGGTCGACCGGTGACAGAGAAGTGTAACTCCACTGGTTAGCTGGTGGAGAGGTGACCGGTCGACCGGATCGGTCGACCTATGGAAGGGTGACCGGTTGACCGGACTGGTCAACCGGTGGGGAAGAATTTCCAGGGCCAACAATGGCCGATTCGCGAAGAACAAAGCCAAAACCTGTAATTTTGGGTCCGATTTCAACATATTCTCAAGGGAAATGTATAGATCTAGTTTCAAATCAACAAATGGGGTCCAAAGAATCAAAACCCCCAATTTTCATCAAGGTTTCACCAAATCCCATTCGGATTCCATTCGAAAACAAAATTTAAATCAAAAATCACCAAACTCGACTAAAACGAGTTCCACAAAGCTAAATCTGAAAATCTAAAGTAAGTTTCAAAGAGTTTTACCTCGATCCAAGCTTTGATGTTGAAAATCTCTTAGAAATCCCCATTTTTCTTCAAATCCGGTTCAAGAATGTTCTTGAGAGGGAGGGAAAACTTGAAAGAAAGAGAGAGGAAGAGATGGGCGAGAGAGAGAGAGAGAGAGGGAGAGGCTAAGAGAGAGTGTGAGGGAGAGGGTTACAGGAGAGGAGGAAAAAGGAAAGAAAGAAAAGAAAAGAAGAAAAGGAAAATAAAATGAGAAAAAGAAATAATAAAGAAAGACAAATAAAAGTAAAGAGGGGTGAAACTGAAATTACCAAAAATAAATTTAAAGGTTCATGATTAATTAAGAAATCAATTTAGGCACACTAGTAAACCACAATTACCATAATTAAACAAGTTTAATTTCAGAGGGCGTTACAGCTTTGCACTCTTGTCCAGTATGTAGTACAAGTCGTTGGACGCAGTTTACTACTTCTGGATCATCCACAGTAGGAGTAGTTAACAAAAAGGATATTATGGAGCAGTTTCTGGGCACTCGCAGAGGACACAAGACTAGAGCGGGTCGAACACTCTCACAAAAGGTTTATCGAGGGGGTGCGTCATCATCTGGCTCACGCTCGGTAAGATCTTCTACGACACGTTCGGACCCACACATAGAAGAATACTTGCAACATAGTTACCAGCAAAACCTCTAGCTGTACGAGAATATCAGAGTGATGTAGGACTTCATCACTCAAATGCACCCCAACATGACTTTCCCAGCGATTACTCCTCCTGTATGTCCGTCCAGGTCATCCGCCTCTAAATCCTTCTGATAATAACGAGGATGATTCTAGTGATGCTGCTAATTTAGGATATTAAATTTTTATTAATGTAACAATTTTTATTTCCGTACATTTCTACTATAATTACATTTTTATTTTATTTTATTAATTACTTTCTACAATAATAATTTTTATTTATATTTTTTAATTATTTATTTCCTTTTATTTAATTCTTCTTTATTATTATAATATCATGAATTATATTTAATATTGGGTTTAAATATATAATAACATACAACATTAATTATTAAAATGAGAAAAAATAAATAAAAAATTAAAATATTATTTGCGACGATAAATGTGGTTGCAAAAAATATTAGCCATATAAAAAATTAAAATATTATTTGCGACGATAAATGTGGTCGCAAAAAATATTAGCCACGTCAGCTAATTCTGCATCTTTTACGATGACTTAATTCACAAAATGTCGTCGCAAATACTCAATGTAATTTTATCTTAACGATATAACCGACGAAATAATTGCAGCAACTTATTTACGACGACTGCTAATCGTTGCAAAAATTATTTTTGCGACGAATCAATTGCGGCGACAGGTTTGTGACAACAAGTGGTCGCTAAAAATTCATTTGTGACGACTTTGTATTTTTGGCAATGACTTTTTGTCGTCGCTAGTAGCCTTTTTTTCTTGTAGTGTAAATTAAATACTAGGGTATATTTCATTTTGCTTTAGACATGCAATCTTTTTCTTTTGTTTTTTTTTTTTTTTTTTTCTAAAGAAAAGGTGGTGAAGGGTTTGGCCCGCAACGAGTACGAGTTCAACCCTATTGAATATATTAGGGATATATGATAAGCTCATGTATGTTAAACTAGAGTAGTATTGAGTTAGTATAAATAAGTCGTCAAATTTAAAACCTTCAAAGAAAGATCACTCGGTAACTTTTAACCGCACATAGTGACACAGACAGTTATGCAATTCAGTGGTTGCACGTTTCCTCATTCAGCTTTTGATATTTTAAGTTTATACCTAATTTCTTACATTTTTCAATTATGCTCTCACTCAAGTACTTTTGATATTTTAAGTTTCATATCTAAAACTCTTTAATAATTTTTAATTGTAGCTATTATAAGAAAAATTATGTTTGTGCCTCCCCTAAATAAAAAATTACTCTAATAAATATAAAAATTATTTATATTTATTACTCTATCTAATAAAAAATTATATATCTCTCTTTTTTTTAAGAGTGCTTCAACTAAAAATATTTCGAGACTGGAGATTTATTTTATTAAACTTTTTTCTTTTAAAAAATATATATTTGTAAAATAGATAATAAATGAGTTGTAATTGTGTTGTGTATTCATGCTACCTAAATATGATACGTTTGATAAACGGGTTACAATATGTTAATTGCGGGTTGGGGGTCAACCTGAAAATGACACGCTATTTAGTTGTGTTTCACGGGTTCGACCTGATTTTGACCAAAATTTATTCATAATAAATCGAAACCCGCTAACTTTATGCGAGTTTCGAGTCGTATCATCGTGTCGTTACTCAGATTGCCAACTCTATTGGAGACCAAGCCACGGTAATCCAAATGAAATATCTATATGGACTTTAGTTTTGAATGAAGATGAAAAAACTCTTATAATAAAAGACTTTTTCTGGTAAAAATATTGGATGGGACCCACTCCTGGTGATTCTGTACAAATTGATCTTACACAATTAACAAGAGAAATGTAGCAAGATAAACAAAGGGGAAATAGTAACATAATATTCTTTATTCTTACTAAGAGACCCATTGCTAATACACACACCCTGCTATAATAACTGCAAAATATAAGCAATTACGCACTAATATTAACAGAATTAAGACTACAAGGACTTTTACTCACTAGTACTCTTTTATGTGTCTATATATATATATATATATATATTCTCCACACAAAATAAGCTTAAGATAATATCATATGCATGTAATTTATTGGTGGAAATGCATTACCATGCACGTTCTTATATATTATTCTTCTTGGCACTGCATCTGCGGAATACTCGCGAAACCTTCTTTAGCCAGCTTCTAGCCTTTTCAAACTTCGGTACTGACATAAAGGACGAGGAAAAACAAGAGCAATTAAGGAAATTAGCAGAAATATCCTTAATGGACTTGACTATACTATCAAACACCATTCTCTTCACCAGTCTCCTTCTCCGCGGGATTACACTTCCATTTTTGGGTCTCGATCTGCGTGCTGGCCTCTCTGCTGGTTCGGCCATCGCCACTACTTGCCGTGTCTTGGCCTTATAATGACTTGGAGTTGGGTAATTTCTCACCTTCATTATTGCCAGTTGAGATCTAACTCTGATTAATTTTTTGTGTTGCACTGGTTTTGGCAAGAAAAAAAAAAGCCTAACTTCGAGCCTGTCTATAAATACGAGGAGAAGATGAGAGAAATGTGTCGTTTAGCATCATGACGAGATTAAAACCGTGTATCAAAAGCTAGTGGGTCCAATTAGTGGATTTGACGGATCAGAAGATCCAACGACTTCATATATTTTTACGTGTTTCTTGGTTTGTTCCTCGTTTTGAAGATGACGCAAGAGGTTGCATCATAATTAGTGGTCAAGAGCTAGCGAGCTATAGCATGGTTTAGTATTCAAGTGTCGAATCTGAAAGTATCATTTCAGATCTCCAAAACAAATTTGGTCAAGATTAGGCTACGTATCCAGTATCCCAACAGTTTGGAAATTAATTTGTATTAATTAAAACTGACAATAATATCACATTAATGTCATGTAAAGAATCAAACAAAAATAAAAACGTAAAATTTATAGAGGTTTCCCTAAAATGTGAGACTACGTACTCTTTCAACGATAAAAATTAACAAGTTTACAAGAGAGAAACGCGCACTCTCTCAACTCGCTATGTTTTCTCCAACCTTTCTAATAACGCTAGAATATATAACTCCCCCCCTTATAAAGAAAATCTAGGGAATTGAACGTACACGATCGATCTACAAATACTTTTGTGTTAGGTAATTATTGTGACCAAGATAATAAATAGACTTCACAACTTAACAATCAATAAGAAAATATAGGATTGTTAATTTTCTTCTATTGTTTCAACTTTCAAGTGATCGTTTGCTTTTTTTTTTTTTTTTTTTTTCTCTTGTAATTAATTCTTTATTAGAGTGGTAATTTGTTTCTTGCGGTTGTTCGAGGGGCCCGACTAGGTGCTTTTTTGTTTTTGTTTTATTCTTTATAATAATTTTTCCTCTTTGGTTGTTATTGTTATTTTGAAAAAAGAAAAGGAAAAGAAAAATCTAATACAAATGTGACATCTCAACTATTCATTGATTAATGTGGAATTTTTCACGAAATTGACATGTAAAATGGTGACGGCATGTCGTTTATGTAACACGCATTATGTTGTTACTGAATACCTTCATCACATGACTACTATTCGTGAGGCAACCTGATCTTTAGCGAAGACAGTGTCATCACTAAAGATCCTGTATTTTTTGTAAGTTTTGGTTCGCCTTCATGGAACTTGACGCTTTCGGCAGTGGCGGCCCGGCGGTGGAATGAAGGGCCTCGTCGGGAAATGGACGCCGGCGCCGGAGGAAAAAACAAGTGCAATAAATATGAAATAACCATTTGGTCAAACACCATCTTTTTCACTGAACTCCTTTTCGCCGGAAAAACACTCCCTCTATTGGGATGCTCATTTCCTTTCTTTTTGGATTTGACACTCCCACCGTCGTTGCTCTAGCTCTCTCTCTCTCTCTCTCTCTCTCTCTCTCTCTATATATATTTAAGACCTCTATTAGTATTTGTCGTGATATATTATATTAACTATCTTTCTAAAAATGTTGTGTAGCCTAACTTTAACAGTAAGTTAAGCAATTTTCTCTTAAATTAATGATAAAATTATTGAATTAATGTGCATGAGTCTGAATTTTTACTCTTTACTTTTGATTAATATTCTTTTAATTAATATATACTTAACTAAAAAAAGTATTAATCAAGAATAAAAAGAGTGATTTACACATTTAGCAAAATTTTAATATCAAAGTTCAAATTTAACAAAAATTTTAAAATATTACAATAATAGTAAAATTTTATATCATTAAAATAATAACTATATCATTATATAGTACAAAATATAATATCATTATAATAATTACAATGTTATTTTTACTATATTTATAATATTCTAAAAATTTTGTGAAATTTTAACTCTATGAAATTTTACCTGTAGTGTAATTATTACGAATTTAAAAAAGGAAAATAATAGAAAATAGGCCAATATGAAAAGTTTAAGAAAGTATATAGGTCAATTTTTAGTTATAAAAATTAATAGGACATAACTTGTCAAGTTATGGTTCATAACCAGATAAGTTATGGACAAACTTGTCAAGTTATGGTTCATAGCCAGACAAGTTATGGATAATTATGGACAATAACTTGTCAAGTTATGGTTCATAACCAGATAAGTTATAGACAAAAATAATAATTTGACATATTTATTAACTTATGTAAATTATTAACTTATTAATTTTAATTCATCTCAAGTCTTGACTTATTTTCCTCTTTCTCCCTTTAAAAAATCCATACTCAGGTATTAGGACTGGGCCCAATAGCATCTTCAGTGGGCTTCGCACATTACTAGCCCAAAGCCCAGAGTAGTGGCGGGGCTGAGGAGGTGGAGGAATCAAGGGAAGAAAGTGGGAAGCAGAGGAGTTATTGCTTAGACAAAGTCTCGAGTTCTCCGAGAGTTAGTGAGAGAGAGAGAGGGAGAGAGATGAGACTGACATGGAAGAACAAGAAGAAAGACAACAAGAAACGCTCTTTGGGAGCCATATCTGTGTACCCAGACCTCCCTTTCGAGCTCCAAAACGACAATTCCCAACCCAATACGACACGAGAGACTGGTGATGAAGAGTCAGACGCTTCCAACAAAGACAGCACACAAATCCCATCTTCTGATCAGCCCTTCTTCCGATCCTAAGCAACTCGCTCAGTCCTTTCTTGCCCAAGGAACCAAACTTGCCGAGGTAAACCAAACCAACAAAAAAAAATTGTTTATTTCTTTTTTCTCTCTTGCTGTTTACTTTTTGGTGTGGAGAGCTAGAGTTTTGCGGCGAAGAAGTATGGTATTGGGTGAATTCTGAAATGGGTATTTGTGAAAGACTTTAAATTTGGTGTTTGTAATTACTAATTAGTACTTGTGCAACCTGAATTGTGGATTTGTTTTTTTTTTTTCCCCCCTAAAAAGAAGAAGAATAGGGAGTAATGAGAATATGTCAATGATGCGCAAGCTAATTTTCCTCTTCATCTAACGTTGGTTTTTAATCAGTTAATTTTGAGTAATATATACAGTTAATGACATTTATATGAAATGCTTTGTGAATGTGTAATAAATTGTTTTTGAAGGGTGAACTATTGTTTGATGGGATGTTGCTAATAATATATAACATAAACATTTTTGAAGGAGGCGAAATATCGAGAAGCATTGGGGAAATGGGAGGCTGCTCTAACTTTGACGCCTGAAAGTGCAGTTTTGCACGAACAGAAAGCACAAGTTCTTCTTGAAATTGCTGATGCATGGAGTGCTTTGAAGGCAGCCACTCGTGCGTCCTTATTCTCATTCCCTTTATGATTCTGCTTTCGTTTTTCTACTGTTTTACTATTTGGCTCCATTTTCTAAACAAACAAAAAAACAAAAATCATATTGTTTCTTTAGTTTAATCATTAATTTTACAATTTTTTTTTGTTGGTGGTTCGATTTTAAGATTCTGGATGTACTTATCATTATGAATTCGAATTAACAGGAGCTACCGAATTGGAGCCTTCATGGGCTGAGGTACACACTACACCTTTCAAACTACAAATGTGGTTGTCTGGTAGTTCTCACTTACTCACTAAATGCAGTGAGTGTAATCTTAACCAAATCTTGCCAATTGCTCTGGAATAGCCCATTAGCAAGGTGCTGTTAATTCACGAGGGGAAACTTTGCCATTTTTCTTCGTCCTAGTAAATAGTAATGTCACTTCTTTGTCATGCTGCCTTTGGACAATGTTCCATGTGTTAAATACATTCCTTCTTGGATGATCTTTTAAATTGATATGCTACTTAAAAGCCGGATTAATGTTAGCCATATGATTCAGTTGACGGCTTTGTGCGCGTTTTAGCTAGTCTATATAACAGAAATCTAAGATGATTGCCTTTTGTAGCTTCGTCGATACAATGGTAGTTGCTGATGGTGTTTACTGAATGATTTATTGGTTTTTGTTATTTTGTTTAGTTTTCGGTTTTCAGGTGCTGAATAGCTTCTACGTACTATAAACTTTTGCTCTTACGAATCAATCACCAAGAATTAGTTCATTGTCATCATCTTAATTGACGTTTGAGTTCATTCAAAATTTGGATCTTCAGGCATGGATCACCCTTGGCAGAGCCCAGTTGAACTTTGGTGAGCCTGATAGTGCTATACAAAGCTTTGATAGAGCGTTAGCCATAAAGGTACAATCATTTCACTCATCCTCAAAGCTTCTGCCTTCTAGTGTTGTCTTCAAATCCGAGTTGTGCATGAGCTATCAGGCACTTCACCACTGCAACATAACATGTGGTATAAGATCTTAAACACTTCCTCATCAAATAAAAAAAGAAAAAAGAAAAAGTTCTTTTTGGTAGAACCATAACAAATGGTGGTCGAGATGGATTATTGGGGGGGATCAATTTTTACTTGCCTATATTTAAGCTATACATGATCTGATTATTTGCTGATTTTAGAATTTTCTACACTATTTTGAGTTTAATTAACCCATTTGATGCAGCCTGATTCTGAGGAGGCACAAGTTGACAGGCGTAGTGCGTTACACCTTGTAAAGAGGCGGAAGCAGCTGCATTCATCAGGCTTGAGCACAACTACAAATCGTTATGCGGTTGGCAATGAGTCTGAAAGCTCCTGAAATCTTTTGAAAAGATAATGGAAATGAGGATTTTATTTTTCAAATGTTTCATCAGGATTTGGCAGCCATAAACAGAGGAATTTCGGGCGTAAATATTTGGCCGCCTTGACTGGGACAGAGACAGGGATGAGCGATTTGCATGAGAGGAAAGGCCATGCTCCTAGCCTAATCTGTTGATTGTTCTAAGTTCATCATTTACATTTGGCTATTTGGTTTTTCTTTTTGTGATAAAGGTCTAAAATGGAAAAGAAAATCTAGATCCTAGTATTCACACCTCTTTTCCTCGTAAAAACCGTTCCTAAGAACATCAATATGATAATTTTATAGGGTTTAAGAACATCACGACGTTACGTTAATTTTTTTTTTGGTAGTCTGTACCCCTAGAAATTTCCTATTTGTAAAATTTACATGCAAGTGTAATTATTTTTAAATCTGATATCCCACATAAACTAAGGTCGCTGTGTGTTGCTCTGATGGTGGTCATTGCTCATAGGTATTTGCTTTTATGCTCGACGACTGACGTGCATGTAGTTCGTTAAATTGGAAATCTTTATGCACTGCTATATTATCTTAGGAACGTTTATTTCATGTATGAATTTGATTCTCTTATAGTACTTTTCTTATACAAAATTTAAATAAAAAAAAATTCCTACTAATGATTCTCTTACAAAATTTGAATTTAAAATCAAAATCACTAAACTAAACGGGCCACTAATATCTTACATTCTAACTACGGTTTTATAAGGTTTAGATTCATGCACTCTCAATTCTTCATTTTTCAAAGAAAACTATCAAAAAGAGTATATTGCAAATACAGGGGGCATGTTGCTGTTTGGAAATGAAGATGGGATCAACGAGAATAGCTACAAAGATATTAAAGATTCCATCGAGCAATTACGCAGGCATACCATGTAAGAAGCAATTATAAGATATATAATAGAAGAAAGGTGCCGCGAAAAAAAAAATGCTTCAATTTGATTACCAAGAACAGCTGTCTCGTAACACTTTCTGCATTTTACAACGTGAGTACATGACTGAAAAACATATTACTTTTGATACCTCTTGAAACATATGTACTTGCATGGGTAAAAACTGACTACAAACATGTTCAACAATGGTTGCCAAAAAGGTTAAAACTCTACCAGACTGATATAGTGATTCTCAATCCCTTCACTTTTAGACAAGGGGCATTGCAAAAGTACGTATACAGCCTTTACAATCATGGCTTTCCCTGAGATACGTATCAAAAGGTCAGCGAAGCGATACCAGTTTACAACCTACCAAAATATCAGTCCCTGAATTAATGAGGCAAAAACGAAATCAATGAGGAAAGAAACAAAAAGGAAAATCATTAGCATTAGGATATACGCCTAAAAAGTCAGATATTACTTGACGGGATTCAAAATCTGTTCTCTATCCGGATATTTTTTTGCAGCTTCTGTCTAAAATGCCAGCCAATTTTTCTTCATTGTTTAAAGTATCGGCTGCAGATATCAGCATCTCCATTGCTCCTCCACCTTTATCTGATTCCATGATGCCTTCACTATTCCACCTGTTTTCAAGATTTGCAAATGCCCCCAATCCTTTATTGGCTTTCTTTCTCTGTTTGTTTTCACGATTCTCGAATTTCCTCTTTGCCTTCCGTACTGCATCACGTTGTGCTTGACATGGTACACAAAACCACTTTCCCTTTGGAATAGTACTCCGTGCTGGTTTCATGCAATATATATGGTATGCATGATCACAGCCGTCACATAGAACAATCTTATCATCATCTTTATCAGCGAGACAAATTCTGCACAGGCAAGAAGGGCAGTACCAACATGGACTATACGACTTTAGCTGCTTTTTTGACAGGCACCTAACGTGGTAGCATCCGCCAGGGCAGCCGTTATTACTGCATATCTTTGACTCTTCACCATCTTGTATCTCGCAGCCACAAATTTTACATTGGCCCAAGTTTTCGCTCCTTTTTGATGGTTGAAACCCTTCTTCATCCGTACCACAGTCTGAACTCTCTCCCAACTCATTAAGCGTCTCTTCATTTGTGTAAGAACTGTCATAATCAACCTTGACTGCAGTCTTTGGAGCATTGAGCCTTTCACACACCACACAATTTTCATGTGGTGATTGAATTCCATTTGCAATGCAGGTGGCGCAATACCAACTTTTTGGGGGGATCTCTTTAACGGCTGGTTCAATGCACGATACATGGTACATCTCTTCACATGAATCACAAACTAGATAGTCCCTCCCATCAGCCTTGAGTCCACACTGACTACAAGTGCAAGCCTTGTATGCACTATAACCCTCTCCTTTCTCTAGCTTAGTGTGAGAGTCGGATTCCCAGGTGCAGAACTGGTTAATACACTCAAAATAAATATCATACTAATTTCGAAACCAAAATACTAACTATAATGAGTAAGGCACTTTTGGTACAAATAAAAAAGAAAAGAAAAACAACCAATGGGACTAGTTTCAGAGTTTTCACTTGGCAGGTAACTCCATCTCATCACAAAGCAAAACATAAAAGAGAATAGAAAAGAAACATAACATAACAGAATAGACCATTATAAGATTGACCATCTATATTGCATTAACTTGAAACATAACAGCATACACCGTGATAAGATTGACCATCAATTAAACCTTTTCCAGAATTTTTATTTTCAAATTCCAATGCAGCCGAATCCACCAAACCTACGCATGCTTGCTTGATTTATGAAATTTACTTTTCATTTTGCAGTTTAACTAAGGTAACTCTTTTACTCTTCATCGTCAAATGTTCTGTGAACTAAAGTTACTAAACCTCCCACTTGGGAGGGAAACAAAATAATCTTTTGAGCGTATCAAGCAAAAACTGTCAAGTTATAAACTGGTTGAAGAAACGTGAAAACGATAACACAGTACATAGAGTAACATAGCAATGTCTTCAACTGATGTGTCTTACCTGTTTATTATAACAAGATCTTGAAATGTCAGAGAGATTTTTTGCCAGAGAAATCATCTCAGCACCAACTCCCTCAAGTTTTTCCCACACCTGGAAATGGATTAAGTTTCAAACATACGGATAAACAAGCAAACAACATTTGATCTCAGTGAAACAAAAAATATACTAATACTACATGGTAGCCTCTACATGAATATAGTTATCAGTCAGTAACATTCTAATGAACATGCAATAACCTAGGCAATGCAAAATAACAAATATGAAAGAGCAACCATTACCTACATTATATCAGAAAAGGAAAAGGAAAAGTGGCAACCTATTACCTACATGCCATGCCAATGCAGAGAAACATCACCAAGAAAAAGGAAACAATGAAAAACTAATATCAGAAGGGTCATATGAAAACAAGGAATTAATAACAACCTCTGCAACTTCCAATGTACTCTATTCAACATAACAGACTGAAATCTGAATTCATGCATATTTATTCATGTACGAGAGAAGTAAAAACGGGAATGAAAAAAAGAAAATATGAACGAAGAAATTAGTATAGACAATACCACATATGGGAAGCATCTATATTACACTTGAATAAATAGAGCATTTAGTCTCTTCAACATATTGTTGAGGACAACCGCCTCATGCTAAGAGAAATTTTGGAAAGGCATTGGATACGTTTTCATTTAGAACAATGCTAAAATGAAAAAAAAATAATAATAACAAAATAATTAATATTGTCCCAACTTGCCTGTTGAATATCTGTGAGGAAAAGCACAGGTGAATTGTCATAAACACCATCTTTCACTCTTGAGTTTATAAGATTCAAGTCAAAAAAGCTGTCAATCTTGATTCCTTGGAAATTATCTAACAGCAGCTTGCAGAGTGAGGCAAAATTCTCTGATAATAAAATATTCAAAAAGACATGCCGACAGACGTCAGTGACCGTGTCATGGCTTAAGCTATCCAAATTTCCATTAGATAAAACACCCGGATGCCCACTAGCTTCTTTCTGAAATCCATTTAAGGGATGCCGTGTTGGTGAAGGACACCTCCATCTATTCTCATCACGGTGATCATATTCCTGTAAATAAACCACAAATAAAACAATAATCACGTAAAACGTAAATAGATTGAAACAAATACCAACCAGTTATCAAAACATGGACTCTTGTCAAGGCACAAACCTTAGCTCTCTTTGTACTACCCATTCCTGGATATGATTCAAGTACATCTCGAATGGATCCTTGTATACCACCGTCATTGTCACTTAATGACTGATACATACATTCCAAAACAATTTTCCATGGCTTTTGTGAACAACCATCTAAACTGTCTGTAGGCAGGCAGATTTGCTCACAAGAACCGTTGTCTAAAACAACGCCTTGTGTATCTTTTATGGGCTGGAAGAGATCAAATATAGCTTAAGCTTAGTCAAGAATGGAACTAAAAACATCAACTGCCCTCGGCCCAAGAAACATCAACAAAAAATTTTTGCACACAATCTAAGGTATTTCATAACTAATATTACATACGTTCCAAAACAATTTCCATGGCTTTTGTGAACAACCATCTAAACTGTCTGTAGGCAGGCAGATTTGCTCACAAGAACTGTTGTCAAAAACAACGCCTTGTGTGTCTTTTATGGGCTGGAAGAAATCAAATAAAGCTTAAGCTTAGTCAAGAATGGAACTAAAAACATCAACTGCCCTCCGCCCAACAAACATCAAAAAACAAATTTTGCACATAATCTAAGGTATTTCCTAACTAATATCTAGTATATTTGTATATGTGCATCTCTATGAACAAATTCATCTACATAAGTGAGTGCACACGCATGTGTACATATATAATCACAACCTCAACCATGATCAAGATTATCTCCATTATAGTAAAGAAACTGGTCGTATTGTATATGACTTAATTTATAGGAACAAACATGAAAAGAATGCAAACCTGGTGCACCAGTTGACTGGCACCTTTTGCATAAGCTCTTCCATCATCCTCTAATACGCTCTTGTTGCTGGAATTTACATGCTTTCGCCTCTTGTAAGTTTGGAAACCCTCACTGTGCCCTGAGCTGTGCCCTGAGCTCTGCCTTGAAACGCCAGCCCTAAACCCAAATACAATCCCGTTATTGACTTCCTCACTTTTCATGCCCAAGCTTGATCCTTCAACGTCAGCCTCCTTTCCGAATTTAATCCCATTATTGACTCCATCACTTTTCAAGCCCGAGCTTGATCCTGCAACGTCAGCCTGAACCCCAAATCTAATCCCATTATTGACTTCGTCACTTCTCAAACCCGAGCTTGATCCTACAATGTCATCATCAACCCCAATTCTAATCCCATTACCGACTTCGTCACTTTTCAAGCACTGCAGCACCTCAGATAATTCTGCACCGCCAACAGTGTTTTTCCCTTCTTCAACATCCACTTCTGTAATCTCATTATTGACTACTTCACTTTCCAAGCACTGAACTGCCTCCAAGAATTCTGCACTGCCGCCGCTGCTTGTTCCTTCTTCAACATCCATTTCTCTAATACCTTCAACGTCAGCCTCCTTTCTGAATTTAATCCCATTATTGACTCCATCACTTTTCAAGCCCGAGCTTGATCCTGCAATGTCAGCCTGAACCCCAAATCTAATCCCATTATTGACTTCGTCACTTCTCAAACCCGAGCTTGATCCTACAATGTCATCACCAACCCCAATTCTAATCCCATTACCGACTTCGTCACTTTTCAAGCACTGCGGCACCTCGGATAATTCTGCACCGCCAACAGTGTTTTTCCCTTCTTCAACATCCACTTTTGAAATCTCATTATTGACTACTTCACTTTTCAAGCACTGAACCGCCTCCAAGAATTCTGCACTGCCGCCGTTGCTTGTTCCTTCTTCAACATCCATTTCTCTAATACCATTATTGTCTTCGCCACTTTTCAGGCACTGAAGCGCCTCAGAGCATTCTGTATCGCCACCATTGCTTGTTCCTTCTTCAACATCCATTTCTCTAATCCCAATAACAACTTCGTCACTTTTCAAGCACTGAAGCGCCTCGGAGCATTCTGTACCGCCACCATTGCTCGTTCCTTCTTCAGCATCCATTTCAAAAGTAAACAACCCTAATTTCCTCCAACTTCGCAACAAGAAACGAGGGTTTCACAGCGCTATCTAGACACCAAAAATTCAGAAACTGTCGTGAATTTAACAACACCAATACGGTATGAAAAACGTGTGAATGCAATGGAATGTTCAATTTCTGTAGCGAAATCCCTCCAATTTGTAATTCGCGAAATCGTACAGAGAAGAAATGACGAAAAGCGCAAATTTAAGAACCCAAATTATTTCTGTCGCTTAGGTTTTGTAGGCGAGAAAGAAATTCAACTAAAATCGAGAGAAATAGACACGGCAATCTCCTTTCCGATAGAAGAAGAGACAGTACAGAGGAATTGGGATTTCAACAAATTATTTCACGTTTTCTGGAGCATTTTCTCAGGAGCCAAACAGAAGATAACGAAAACAAGATCTGGAAAAAAGCGAGAGAGAAAGTAACTAACCTTAAAGAGAACCCAAAATATGAGCCCTAAGAAGCGGAGAAGCGGGAGGTAGTGCTTTTGTAATCACCTTGGTTCGACGAGGGAAGGGTCTTATCCTGGAGGAGTGACTTTCTTTGAATTTTAAAAAACAAGAGTCGGAGCCTGCGACGACTCTCTGCGCCTTTCCACTGCTCTTTTCTGTTCTTTTTTTTTTTTTTTTTTTTTTTTTTTTTTTTTTTTTTTTTTCCTAAATTTGTAATGTAATGGGTTATTTTTATTTTCGTAACTCTCGTTTACTTTGCGGATTCGAGTTTTCAATTCGAGCTGAGATGTGACATTTTTTGAAAACTTTTCACTCTAGCAAAAAAAGTTGAATATTATATTTTTTGAGAGCTTTTTACTGTAAAAACTTAAAATTGAAAACTCGAATCGGTGAAATGAACGAGACCTTATTCATTATCATTTCTCTCATTCTATTTGTCATTTTTACATTCACAATTACACGTAACATAATATATTATTATTTAAATAGAAAATGAGATGATAAAATTTACGTGTCAAATAATAAATAAATGTAAAAAGTGACAAAATGATGCTAGCATTTTAAAAAATCAAACTTATAATCTACTTTCAATCGATCAAATGCATACATACATTACGTGTGATAGATGATTTTCTTTTAGTATTTATGGGATTAGGTCTTATCTTAGAAAGTATAGAGGTAGTATTACTTACCAACTCAATTTATCATGCCCCTTTTTGGGATTAATTTTGTTTCTATATCCTTATTAAATATATCAAATTCATATTTTATAGCCACGGCACAACTCCTTATTTTTGTGGGAGCTATAAATATATACATTAATAATCATTTAACTAAGGTGAACTTTCTGATCATTAAAACAACTAAAAGTAAACTTTATATCCAAAGCGGAAAAAAAAATCCTTAAGAATAGTTGTTTGGAGACGTTTAGTTCATAGATTAAAATCATAAGATTAGAATAATTTTTTATTTACGTGTATTTTTTATGAGAAAAAATACTGTAATGAATCATGAATCATAATTCGAATCGGAGTACGAATCTCCCAACTAAACAACCCCACGTGATTAAATGCGTAAGTGTGTTCACCAAAATTCAAATATGATAATTTCGTTTATTGACAGTTAAATGATAAACTCTACGTCAAAAATTATTATTATTATTAAACAATATATATATTTTATAAGAAACAATATATATTTTTTATTAAAAAAAAAAAAAGCAATAATGTCAAAGCTTTGCAAACAATACCAAACGACAAGAAAAAGTACGTGTCATCATAGGGATGAAGGACACCAAAATCATAATCCAAGAAATGACATTCTGGTAAATCGAACGACATGAACATCATTTTTTAAGTTTTTATTTTCTTTCTCTCCTTTTTTATTAAGTAAAGTATTTTTTTTTTCCTTTTTTCTTTCTTTTATTTGCTTGTCAATGTAAAAATTGATTGATTACTGGAAATTAAATCCGATCATATGGTTTTCTTGTCTCTGAGACCTTCCCACCCAACAAAACCTTTGGAGAGGCGAGGACAATGCAACGACGCCGTTGCACGTCAGTGAGGAGACACCACCACCACCATTACTCGGCGGAATCGGAGATGGAGACGACGGACTCGGAGGCGGAGATGATGAGGTGCATATCGTGCCAGGAGGACTACGACGCACGTGACGCCGGCACGTGCAAGGAGTGCTACGAGGAAGCCAACGAGACCGAGGAGGAGCTCAAGCGCGAGATCGACGATCTCAAAGCCAAGGTCGCTTTTCTCCGCTTCTCTTCCCCAATCGATTCCCCTCTCCAACTCCAAGCCTCTCGCTTTCTCCCCCCTTGCTTCTCCGACGTCGTTTTGGTCGCCTCCCATGACTCCTCCGACTCCTCCGCCGCCGTCCCCATTCCCGCTCATAAGGCCGTCCTGGTCAGTGGGGCCCACTTTCCGATGTTTTTGTTTCTTCCGTCTGTATTTGATTAATGTTTGATCAAAGGCTTGGCTTTGATTTTTTATGTTTGGGTGCTTTGGATTTTAATTTCGTCTGCAAGATTGAATTGGGTCTTGATTGTTGTGATCGATTATACTATTTCAAAGCTCCAAATCATGATCCTACTGCTTGTAGATTGAAAATTTTGGTTGCATGTTGGTTAAGTAAGCCTTAAATCGAAGTAGATTTATTGTAGGGCAAAATTGTTATTGTTCATGAAGAAAATGTTGTTTAGTGGTCAGAGGAGTTTAGAATTGGAACTTCGGATTAGAGTTTTGCTACGAGATTTGACTATTTACTTCATGACAAAAAAGATGGAAATCGAAATTTATGCGAGAGAGAATATTCTAGTAGCATCTGTAACACTGGCAGATATGGTGCTTTCCGTGGTCTTAAGTCAAATACTACTTTCTTTCTTCAGGTTTTGATATTGTGGCTTAGTAATTGGCTTGATTCCATAGTTGATGTATGAGAAAAGTATACCTAACCTTCTTTGCATTGCTTTCCTCTCTGGAGCAGATGAACTTACAACATAGCATTCTGTTTATATTGGCTTTTGACATCTAATGTGCATTTCGACATGTAACCCAGGTGAGCCGTTCCCCCGTCTTCAGAGCCATGCTCGAGAACGAGATGGAAGAAAGCCGGAGTGGCACCATAAAGATAAGCGATGCATCATACGAGGCCCTTCGCGCCTTTGTTAACTACTTGTACACTGCTGAGGCATGCCTCGATGAGCAGATGGCGTGTGACCTTTTAGTACTGGCTGAGAAGTATCAGGTGAAGCATCTCAAGACATATTGTGAGAGGTTCCTTGTATCCAAACTGAACTGGGATAATTCAGTTATGAGCTACGCCTTCGCACAGCAGCACAATGCTAAGCATATGCTCGAAGCGGCCTTGTCGATGATTACAGACAACATGGACAAGCTTACTAAAAGAGAGGAGTATTTGGAGCTTAAGGCGAAAGATCCACGGCTTGTTGTGGAGATCTATGAAGCCTACCTCTCTAAACAGGTCAATACAGCAGCCCATAAGGATTCTTCCCAGAAGACATAGCCAAGCAAGGATCACGATTTTTTTGTTATGCTGGTTTTGAAAGTAAAATATTGTTCTCCAGTTTGGGATGTGGATTTTGACCAGTACTTTTGTTCTCTAATGTTATATCAAATATAGATGACTTACGTTTCCTAATTGGTGGATATACAAATTGCAAAAATTTCCTACCACTTGGTGCATAAATTGTTGTTGTTTTATGAGAACAAGACATTTGTTCTGTGCTTTTAGACTGTTCTGAGATCTGATCCCTCAGGAATTGAACAAGGGAGAAGGTTCAGTCGGAATTGTGGTCAACTCCATCAAAGTTTCAAGCTGAGACAAACTAAACACCGAGTATTGAAACCAAAGCATCTCAATGCAAAAACTACATATTAAGAAAAAGGGTTATCAAAACGTTCTCATTATTGATATAAACGTTGAACAATCTATCACTATGGTATTTTTTTTTCCTTTTGCCATTTCTTTCTCTTTCTTTTTCTTTTTGGTAGGAATGTGTCGAACATTGCCTATTGTTGACTAACATACAAACAAAAAAAATTAAAAAAAGGAAAAAAAATGGCGTACAATTAGTTAGCAAAAAATAAAAAAAAGTATTAGGGATACCATCAGCATAGACATCGAACATAATTTCCATCAATAGACTGTCACAACCGCTTATCGCCAATTAAGATTTTCCAGCTTGCATAAGGACCTTCACCTGTGTCATGCAATGCAGGCACCCAACCAATGGCACCTGCAATTTTGTGGAGTTCACTTATCACAGATACTGAATCACGTATATATACGCGGCCACCGGGCCTCAGGATCCGATCAATCTCGAGCATGATGGTTGTTATATTACATCTGTAGTCATCCAATACAAGTTTTAAGGGAAGGACAGAAAGAAGGGTGTAGCGTAATGCGTACATATAAATCAAGAAATTAGCATGAGTAAGAGGTCAACAACTATACCTCTTTTTCTCAATTGAGAAGAGACCAGAAGCATGTACCAAGTCATATGTCCTTGGATAGGTGTCAAATGGCTCGCACCTTCCATTCAACAAACAGGAGTCAAGATCATTGTTAAAAGTACAAGCAATGATATACGAAAAATTACATGTTTCGATCATATTTTTCCAACACTATCCAGCCATGACGATCGGAAAACAGATTTACAAGGTGCATTGCCCATACCAGTCGTGCATAACTCCGATAAGTCCACGATCATAGATAACAGGTAAGGTATTGAACCCACTAACAGGGACAACATTCAAAACCCAGCAATCATATTGGAAGTCATGGAAAGCTGCCGCAAACCTTCCACAATTAAAAGATTTCCAATAAGAACATTTATTAGGAAAAGAAAAAAGGGCTTGGGTATTTGACTAAACAAGATAGCTGGTATATGTATCTTTTACCCTCCAAATCCAGCCCTCATGTCCAGCACATTTCTGAAATTCAAATCTCTCCAGTGGTAAGCACGAATATAACCATTTATGATATCCTTCCAGTAGTTTGATTCTGCCTGGAAGATTTCCTTCCTGGATATGTGGCCATCCATCGATATGCTCTGAAGCCTGTCTGGTGGGTTATGAATGCGTTCAGGCCATGCAGTAAGGTTAGCACCGTAACCATTCTCAGGCAATCGAGTGATGCATGGCTTCAAAGCGACATACCTGCAAAAAATGCACGACTGCAGAATAAATAACGGATGCATACATGCTTTGTCACAAAAGTATGTAGTCATTTACAAAGTTTGATCAAAGGATTAGTAATTTAGGAAGCCGCAGGTTGCCTTCAAGCAAACTGTGTGATTTAAATAATTTCAATCAAATCTGCAGGACGGAGGTACTACTAAGAGCCAACCTCTATTACACTTAGCCAACAAGTTTCCACCTATTCCATGACAATCACATCATGCACCACTCATAGTAGACTAGGGAATTATATGAATAGAAGAAAATTTGTTAAATCAAGTTGTCGAAGGCATGAAGCCCTATACCAAACATTATCTGGATCGTCAGTTGGATCACATAATGGAGGCTGCACTCCAGCAGCACGATTAGCATAGCAGCTGTTGTTCAAAGGCTTCTGCCATATAGCAATATATCCTCCCTTCCTTACAAGTTTCCAACATATGCGGCTGGTTAGGTCTTCCATTTCTGTAAATTAATGAAACCCCTAAATGAATTTAACTAAAAGGTAATAATTTCATTAGTTTAGCATTTTTTCATCAGCTTATCAAATGCCAAAGAAGACTATAGTGGTTCTGATGGATATACTGATGTGAAAAAATAACTGGTACACTCTGAGACAGTATTATGCCAAAGGAACATGTAAAAGACCAAGATGCACAGCTGAAAATAATTTAATAGGTTACCTTTCCATTGTTGTTGCAGGTTCTCTTCGTGTTTATAAACAGGCTGTGCTGCCCAAACAAAATATCCTCCAGCCCTTAATAACCTGTCAACCTCAAGAAGCAAAATTCCATCTACATCACAAGCATCCAAAAGAGAAAAAGGTCTTACCGTCAAATGGATTTAGTTAATACGTATTAAATGCAAATGAATTTAGAAGGAAAAAGCATTTAAACAACTAATAACTGCAAGAATTTCATGTAGATCCCACTGAGCTATCCGGCCTCAAGCATTCAGAAAGCTAAAATCGTTTAATATAGACAGGTGCATCTGAGAGCTGAGGAACTTATTATGCTTAGCTTCCTACTCAAACATTCAAAACCAGGAAAAGTTTTCAGAATGAAAAAACGAGCAAATAAGAACAAACATTACCGTCACGGGTCCAATTAATTCTACATCTTGAACAGTGTATCAAGTCAAAAGCCTGGCTTGGATACAACAACCGTCGCGTAGCAAGCACTGCAACCATAGCAGGCACACCACGCTCCAATGCAAACTGGATCTGGTTCTCATGAACATCTTTTGGTGCTATTGACAGAGTGGTCACGTTGCGCTGCATCAAAAAGGCACTAAAACTTGCCACTCCACAACCAATGTCTAAGGCAACTCGTGTCTTGTGGCCAAATGCAATTTCAGGAACCATCTGCCATTCGTTTATAGAGAATGATAAATGTAGTGAAAGAAAGCTACATCAATTTAGTGTTACTGAGAATCATAGAATTATCAAACCTCTGAAATCTGATCCAAGTATTTATCTGCCCCATGAATGAATTGTGTCCCACCTCCCGGGAAAACGAATTTGTCCTTTTTTATTGCAATCCAATTCTGCCCACCTTTGTCTTCAACCAGACGTGTATGGGGAACATTACTGAACCATACCTGCAAATTTTTAATCTTGATTTACATCTAAGAGATTATGTGTATATAACTCCTTGGAATGTATTTCATAAAACCTAAGAGCAAATGTCACCAAACAATCTCATCATATGTACTTCAATAACTAATTAAAATGAATGAATACCGAGTTCTTCAGCAAGTAGAGAAGAGCCATTGAATTAAGTATGAAAAGAAATGATAAATAAATAAAACTAACTACTTTTAATGTAATCATCCAAAGAAAAAGAAAATCAATCCAAAGATTGGAATCGCAATTAACAAGCTTTGGCTATAATTTACCTCGTCTCTGCTTTGCGGCCAAGGGATGCGAATCTGGTAGCCCTTGGGTCTTGGCACAACGCAATTCAAAGCTTTGCCTTCACCAGGGCAATGCCTCTCGAATTTCTCCCCTTTCTCGGTAGATTTCAACCTATTTATCTCCTCCACATTATCCAAACACGGAATATAGTCGGCCATGCTCTGAACACACACCTTAAACCTCTCAACCCTAACCTTCGTCTCCTTAACCTGGCCGCCTCCGCCACCCGCGTCGCCCAATCTCTCATCACCTCCGCTCAAGTTCCTCAGATCCTCGATCAAATTCGGATCGTACTCACCGACCTCGAACTCATTCGACATCGCCCCGTTCTCGTCGATTACCCCCATCCTCTTCACCCCTCGCGGCGGCGGCGGCGGCGGAATCGGAGACGGAGGAGGAGGAAAAGGAGGAGACACCGCCGGAGAAGGTGGCGGCAAGACAGAATTGGAATTGAAGGAAGGAGAGAATCCGCCGGTGGCGGAGGCGGAGGAGGAGAAGAAGGAGAATGCGAGGGGATAGTAAGATTTGGAATAGAAATGGTTGGCGAGGAAGAAGATAGAGAAGGAAATGAGGACAATGGCGGTGACCTTGACGAAAGCCGGAGTCTTCAGAATGTCGGTGGCGGTGGTGGCGACGGACTTCATGGTCGGTTGGCGGGTGAGACAGTTGTAATTTTCCCGGGAAAATAAGGAAAGATTCAAGAAAACGACTTTTCCGTGAGTGGGAAGATTTCAGAATCGGAATCGGAATTTTAATTCCAATACATCCAATTCCATCGTAATCAGCGAAGAAGTGAAAGACAAAAGCAAAACAGAAGGACTGAGGAGGTAGTAGTACGTACACGAAAACACGCTAAGGGCGGAAAACCGGGGAATATTATATATTAAATTTAATTTTTTTAATTTCATGGAAAAATGTGATAACGTAGGATTGGTTGTACTTTAGCTGGGAATATCTATTAGCGTGTGCCTCACGTGCATTCCGGATTTCTACCGCCAAGGGACGTCCTAATTTTAAGTTAATTGCTAAATGCACCCCGGATTTCTCTAAAATTGTTTTATGCACGATTCATTTCATTTATTAATCTCTAGTGTCTAAAATCATATTTTCGAGATTATTGTCTCCAATGTGCTTGTTTTTTTTTATCTATTATGTGTGGTTGCATGTAATAATGTGGCTTGTGATGTTTATCATTAAATTATGTTTGACACGTAATAGTTTATTTGGTGTTTTAAAAGAGATAAATGCGAATGAATATATGTTAATTAAAATATAGATATATGCAATAACCTTTCACTTTTTTAAGGGAAAATATGTAATAACTGTTGGAGTAAAATTTTGTCACTAATAATTTAAATTGAATAAATAAATTATTTAAGAAAATTAGAAGAACACTCACAGAATACAAAGAACATTAGAAGAATAATAAGAACAATAAGAGCAAAGTGAAAACAATCACAAGGTAATTATATTTAAGAATGAGTGTCTAAACCAAAGGAATTTATAGCACATTAAGGATTAGAAGTTTAATTCATCCCATTAATTTGAGAGTTTATTCTCTCTTTAATACAATAAGGCTCTTTACCTTTTTGGATATTACAAACAATTAATAAACAAATTAAACTTAAGTCATTGAATGCTTTTAAATGTCGACCATTATATGACATTTATGCTTGATAACTCTTGATCTTCCAACTTCTCCCCTACCTGAGTGTACGCTCGGATAGTTATTCTAGCGCACGCTCAGATAATTACCCTAGCGTATGCTCAGGTAATTTTCCTAGCGTGCGCTCAGGTAATTTCCCTAAAGTACGCTTAGATCGTTTGAAAACTTATTACATTTTCTACTAACTCCGAAAAATCGTCTAACAATAACCTTTCTATATATTACAAAGATAGTGAAAAAAAAAACTTTATTATTTCATTATTTGTCTTGTATCGTACCATGTAAGGATCTTGTGGATGAAAGATACATATACTATAAAATATAAATGTTTTGATGGCATTTGAGATAGAGAGAATGCTATTTTTCCTCTTATAGAAATGTCCAATTAACGTATTTTCTGATTAATTATTTATGGATCATTCGTGCAAGTTGGCCTATAATATTAATGAAGCTGATAAATATGTTTTAACCCCCAAGAAGAGAAAGGGTGCAGAAAAAGGAAAAGGGTTCGATAAATTAATAGATATATGGAGTCAAGAATGCAACTATATATGTGTCTTTCTTCACATGATCAATTTGCCTCTTTACTCGAGAGCCCTTCTTTGTAAGTTTCGAAAATATATAGAGAATGGCTTACAGATTCAGGATTGATTTAAACTCAAAATCTTATTGAAAATAACCGACAGTTATTATTGGAGAGCCCTTATATATAGAAAAACAAGCAAAGTTCGTTATAATTTTTTTTTTTTTTTTGTTTCTGTTATAGTGTGCGAATGAGTGATAAATTTGATCAAAATTACATCAAAACAAAACAAATATATGCCAAACTTCAAAATTTGATACACAGTTCAAAGACAATACCATCAATAAGATTTTTTTTTTTAATACTCTACCGTAAAATCTCATTATCATAATCTTACATATGCTTCATGCATGAAAGCGAGCACAAAATACAAAAACTAAGCCTGAACTTTGTTGAAGATCACGTGATATTTGTATATCAAACACGTGTGCATTGAGTAGCAAATATATATATATATATATATATATATATATTAAAAATAAAAATAAAAACAAAAACAAGAACAAAAAACCAAACATGTGCGTGTAAAAGCCTCTTCTTTGAAAGATGTCAAAGGAGCAATATAGTACTAGGCCTACTGGGCTTCGTGCTTCAGCTGGTGAAGAACTTAAAACATGCAAACTTATATTGGGCGTTTGGTAAGTAGAAATCATATTCTTAAAAAAGTAACAGAGGTTAATATGATTCTCAAAAATAATATATTGTTGTGTTGGTTTCATGTAGAAATTTTTTTCAAATTCTCAAGAATATTACATTACTATGTTTGGTTGTACATGAGAATGTTGTAAATTAAAAAAACATATTTTTTAAATGAATTACAATTAGCACTAATGTTTTAAAAAGTGTAAAATATTTTTCAAATATTTAGCCCATAACATTAGCACTAATATTTTAAAAAGTATAAAAAACAACACAACAAGTAGTCCATAAAATTATCAAATAATAAGGGTCTCAATATGTTAGCAATTTCACCCTTTCTGGAACGGTACCTAGGCGTGTCCGCTGCAGACACATTGACCTTGATGTATGTTCCATCAAGTGCTCCCAAACAGTTCTAAAACACAAATAATAATTTTAGCCCACATACCTACCACATATTAACATACACATAATAAAGAATTAGAGATATTTAAAATTTTCACCTTAAACCATTTCCATCTTTCATCCGTAGAATTTTCTAGAACTGGCTCTGGCCTTTTTAGCAATACTTCATGGAGACGTAACACCGCTTTTAAGACAATATTGAATTGTCTACTTATTGTTTCACCTAAGCGTGCAAATAAGCGTTTCATAATCTTATTTTTTTTTTATCATGAGCTAATATATGTAGGAATATAGCTCCAATTCTTCAACATCCATATTTTTTGTTCCCCTCAAATTGCCAATGGCTTTAAGGTAGTTACATAGGATAGCAAATGTTCTCCTATCCATACGAGTGCTTTCAAGACATGCTAAGTTACTCTCATGTATCAGTCGATGGTAATTTAGTTAGCGTATATGATGTCGGTGATAAGAACTCTCACCCCATCTATTTTTACGCAAACGTCTTTTACTAATAATTACAAATATCATAAGAATGAACAAAAATGTCATTGCATTTAACATCTCCATATATTGAACTAAAATAGCCACAATTCATTTTTTTTTGTTCCAATAGAAGAAGATCCATATATGCTCATTAATGGGAAAAAAAGAAATAAGCATACTGATTACAAAGTTCAATTCATCCAAGAAGAAGAGAAACTGCTAGATATACAATATATTTCGGAAGTAGAAGTAGGCTATTCGAAACTAACAAATTATCATCTAGAAAGAGGAACGACAAGACTTACCAATACTCACATTTCAAACTAGCTCCAACAGTTTTGCCAAACCACAAACAAATGCATATTACAAGGAAACGACAGGAAACACAAATAGGAAGAGAAACGACAAGTCACTCTTTCTTCCGTCCCCAAGCAACGCACAGAAAAGAAGACGAAGAAGAAGAATATAATCCACCAAAGAAAAGTGAAGAAGAGAAAAATGGAAGAATCTCAGACAGAAAATATGAGGTATGTATATGTTGTGTGAGAAAATACGGGTGACATGTGGAACAGCGACAGCGTGACACGTGGCCTTATTTTCCCTCAAAAGGTGACAACCCTCGACGCTTGAAGCTTGCTTCCCCTCTACGTTGCAAAAAAAGGCCCAACTTAGGGCGTCGACCAGTCGTGCCGTCGAACTTATGACAACAAAATTCCTGTCTGGAAAGGGTCGACTGCCAGGAAGGACATGAGGTCTACGCAGCACAGACAATGAGGGAAATACTCTTCAGAAAGGAGCCTGACATCACAAGTTACGTCTAGGGATGGGAGACGTCTACACTATGGGCATTAATTGCAATTCCCTAAACCGCCCTACAGTGGGCAGTGAAGGATTACAGGAATCCACAGAGTCGTAATGGAAGACCAATTGGCTGAGTGAACAGTCCAAAAGGTGATTAGTGGGCTACGGTTTGGGCCTAGAAAGGTAGGCCACTTGAGTACTTCTACCTACAAAGGAAAACCACTCACGAAGGAAGCTTGAGCTATAAAAGGGGCAAAGCCCCATACACGAAGGAGGATGGACTTCTTGAGTATTGAATCAGAGAGAGAATATACCTACATGTAAATTGTAAAAATCCAAAGAGAAATACAATACACAAGTGGATGTAACTCTTCATTAACAGAGTGAACCACTATAAATTTTGTATGTCCTCTCATTCAAGCGTTACAGTCATGCTTCCAAAAATACAACAAACACTTCACAGCCTAATTTTAAATATACAGTTAATTTCCAACCGGTAACCCAACGGGATACCAGTGGGTAACCCGTCGTATTTTTGTTGACGAAATTTAGCCGTCAACAGTATATATGTAATATATGTATATGTGTATTTGCATATGGAATATGAGAATTCATAGCTAAATCTTTTTCTGGGTTTTTGTTATTTACAGGTTTTGAGTGATCCCCAGAAAAGAGCAGTACATGATCAATACGGCGAAGAGGGGCTAAAGGGTCAAGTGCCGCTGCCAGACGCCGGAGGACCCAGCGGCAGAGCGACGTTCTTCTCGACCGGAGAAGGGCCAACGTCGTTTTGGTTCAACCCCAGAAGTGCCGATGACATCTTCTCCGAGTTTTTCAGGTTTTCGAGCCCCTTCGGAAGAGGCATGAGGGGTTCTTTAAGATTCTCAAGTGGGATTTTCAGAGACGACAATTTCGGATTGGAAGACGGTATGAAATTGAAGTCCAGATAAAAAAAATTAACACAAATCGTGAAAGAAAAAATTTTTACAAAAAAAGGAGAAAAAAGGAATCATACTCTAGTGGTGACGGTAGAGGAAAGTCCGGCAACGGCATGGTGGATCGGAAGGCGGCGGCGGCGTCCTCGACGGAAGAGCTGTGCTGGGTCTGGACGAGAGAGAGATGGGGGAGATGGGTCTAGTAAGAGATAGGTGAGAGAAATATTATGGCAGATGTATAATTTTTTCCCGTAATATTACTTTCTTGGGAAAGTAAATAATACTTTATTAAGTGGGTTTAGAATTATCCCAAAATATAATAATATGAAATTCATGGGCTTCACTTCTTTAGGTTTTAAAAAAATTTAATAATTATACTAAACATGAGAGTCTGAAAGATTCTCATTCTCATTTCTGAGATTACCTCATACCAAACGAAACGCCCCTATGTGTTTCATTCATCATCAATTGGTTACACTATATAACAATCAATTTCACTAGTTAGTTAACGATAAAACATCCGAAGGAAATTATGATACAACCTAAATTCAAATTGGATGATTAAAAAAATCTGAAATACTTTCAATTTTGTTAAGGGGCCATGACGGTTTTTTTTTTTTTTTTTTTTTTT
Source organism: Morus notabilis (assembly GCF_000414095.1). Classification (NCBI taxonomy): domain Eukaryota; kingdom Viridiplantae; phylum Streptophyta; class Magnoliopsida; order Rosales; family Moraceae; genus Morus; species Morus notabilis. The sequence goes on along the minus strand of NW_010364973.1, from coordinate 7,994 downwards.
CAATAGTTAAATTGTTTCTTCTTTATATGGAGCTGATTAGAAATTGAATCATCTCACCGATCGGATAGGATCATAGGAGTGAGATTGCTTTTTAGGGTCTATGTTGTGAAGGTGGCAGATGAGAGTGAGATTGCTTGTTGCATGCTTAACACAGATGGTATAAAATAAATAAAAAAAAATTTCTCTAGCGTTCTTTTTATTTTTTATTTTTACACAGATGGTATAAAATAAATAAAAAAAAATTTCTCTAGCGTTCTTTTTTATTTATTTTTTATTTTATAGAAGACTAGTGTTATCTATTTATCAACTATCATATTTGTATTATTTTTTCAATCTGATTTGACTTTTGATCAGAGTTAATATAAATCTGACGATTGATAAACAGGAAAAATTAGTGTTTTAAAAAAAAACACGAGAAAAAAAAAGATCTCCAATTTTTTAAATGTCCCGTAATTTTCCACTAGACTTACTCTATTTCCACAGCCAAATAATGTTTTATTTATATCGTAATATGTATTTTGCCCACCGTATATAAAACTCATGTTTTAGATGTGATTCGGTGTATGAATGTAGGCTGCGTTGGTTGGTCTTCTGATGTTATTGGATCGGTTTGTCTTCTGACTGCAGTTTTATTTTTTTCCTTGGAAAATTAATATCACTTGCATACACAGACGTAAGCTGCTTCCATGCGCACAAATGTCTGAAGTTTCAACTTTGACAATTTTTAAGTGTTTTTTTCCCCCTCTGATGACAAAAGCTCTTTCACACATCGCTATCAAAGACTTTTTGATTTCTTCATTTCGCAAAGTAATGAATTAAAAACAAACTATTCTATCAAAAGAAAAAATAATAATAAGAACAAAATAATTATGTGATGGGTTGACTTTTACTTGTTATTTTATTACGTAAAAAAAGGGGCTTCCAATTCCAATGTGATATTTTATTTAACAGTATATTGAAGAATTTCTAATTAGCATACAAAATATAATAAAGATGGAATTGCGCCTAGCTAAGCTCTTATTGTCACATATCAATCAACAAAAGAAAAGCAAAACAAATCCATTAGTTATATATTCTTCTCCTGAGAATAATTCTACGGCAGGACCAGAAAGGAAAAAAGGGATCGATGAGACTAATGTATTTGATGCTAAATTTTGTAATATCATATATTATTAATTTTACGTATTTTTTATTTTAATATAATTGTGATCACGTTTCGTATTTTAAAAAATGTCACATGCTCCACCGCTTGTGCGGGCCCCCGTCAATTCCTTTGAGTTCCATTCTTACGAACGTACTCCCTAAGCGGGATACTTAACGCGTTAGCTACAGCATTGCACGGGTCAATATGCACAGCGCCTAGTATCCATCGTTTACGGTTAGGACTACTGATAAGAATGCGTATCATAAAATTTATTCTTTGTATACGTATCATAAAATGTCATGCAAATGATTCTTCCTACGTAGTATACTAACATTATTTAGCCAAATTGTCTATGACAAAATTTCAAAGCAACTACATCCGATAACAACTAGGCGTGCATAGAATCCCTGAAAATGATGGATGAACTTTGAAAGATCACAATCCTTTTTCTACAAAATGTTCCACCTTAGTATTTTCTGGGAAACTCCATTAATGGTAGTGGTAAGTAATACAGTGGACTATATTTCAAACCAAACTAACGTATGACAAATTATAAATACTTTTCTTAAAAGACGTACGATTTGTTTATTTTATGATTTAGATTTTAGACTATCAGAGAATTTTAGAAAATTCTTTACGCTTTTTCCCCATTCCTTTTTCATTGAGTCGATGGGGAATTTCGCGGCAACAAGCCAGGTCAACGAAGGGATATGTAAATCTTTGGGAAAAATATTGTAAAGAATATGTACTTAAAACCTCTTATTACAAGTTTTTATTGATGTTTTTAATAGAGGGTACCCGCGGTTACAAGCATAGCCAACAATAAAATTCATACTACCATCGTCGTAAAGTGTAGAATTCGAATCCCCAACCTAAATTAAAAAAAAATATATATGTATTACATAATAACTAGGTATAGTATTTTTACATACATACGCGAGATATATATACACACACGATATATATATGGATATATCATAGGGTATATCTTATAGTTTTAATTTTTTTTTCTACAACCTGTCCTCTCTATTTTTTAAAACTACAAAATACAAAACTCTCCTTGCATTCAATATTGAAATAACAAATTTCACCAAAAGAAAAACAAATATCTCGAAATAACAAAATAAGGGGTTTTCTTTCAAACTTGCACTAATAATAGCGCAAACTAACAACCAAGTGAAAAAAAAAAAGAAAAAAAGAAGCAAGCTAACAAATACCTTGGGAAGACTTCTCTCATATTAAATGACCAAGTCAGTAGTGGTTCAAAAACATAAATGCGGAAATGGAGATCCATTCGTTGTCATGGGGCACAAAAGTCGAGCATTATTATCTGAACCACTTTAAGTCGATAGAAACGTGAAAGCTAAAAGATTCTGTTCATTTTATCGATTTGAATTTAAAATTTAAATTTTGTTATAATAAAAAGCTCTCATAAATAGTTACATCTAACTTTTTTATTATAGTAAAAAATTATCACATGAAGTCACATCTCAACTCGAATTAAATACATACGATACAAGTTATTTTTGGAAGATAACCATATGTGATGACATAATTTATATTCTTAAACTTGGCAGCACTCCTCTGCCTACTTTTTGTTGGAGAATTTTGTGGGTAGAGGGAGAAAAGAATGAAAAGAAATCAGAAATCAAGATGAGTTTGAGGCGTATATAAATACTTTCCTTTAAGGTTTCATTTGTCATCACTTTTTTTAAAATTTGCTAATGAGTTTTAATGGCAAATTACCTTCAAAATACAACAAACCCTTGAACACAATATCTAGCAATAATATTGTGTTCCAAAACAAAGATAAAGTCTATAAAATTTTTGGAAAATTAATAAAAAAAAGAAGTGTCATTTCATAAATGAACATATCATCTTCAAACATCACAACCATTCTCATAAAAATACATTTTTAATGTAAAGGTATCTCTTCATTGATTAATACATCTATGACAACAGTTATATCTATTGCTAATAGATGTTAAGGTATGTGTGAAAACATATCACTAATGGATATAATGGTTCGAAACGTTTTAGATCACAAATCACACACAAAACACGTTTTTTCTACAGAAAACCCGCTGCAGCGGGTTTGGCAAAATAAGTTGCTGCGCTGCAGCGCCCATTTTTTGGGCAATGCAGTGGGTTTGGCAGCACAGACAACACCATCTCATCAGCTGCGGGCATTTTCTTTTTTAAACTATTGACACACATGCCTTAATAGTCTGAAAAAGTGTGATCTAAATTGAGAGACATATTACAATCTATTTAACACTTATATTGCTAGTAAATTTGACACGGTATTAGATTATTGTATTTCTGTTCAACCTAAAAAAAAATATGTATTTTTTTTCCTTTCAAAAGAAAAAAAAAGTGTGTATTAACATAAATAGACGTCTTTTTTTTTGGAGTAAAATTTTAGACAGCTTCTCTATAAATATTTATTATTTAAGGAAATTTGGTTAGTCACATCTATTTCTCTAGTTTGTTCTCTCCCAGAAAATTCTTTTAAATTATTGGAATTTATTCTATAAATACTTTTGGGGGTATGACTAGCCTTTATTCTGGATACGTTTCTTTGATGATATCAAGGCAACATATCATTCGATAATTTCATCCGATCGAAAGAATCCAAAATTTATATTTAAAATGGCGGTCCTGACAACGAAAGTTCCATTATTTTCGTTAGAAGCCAAAACGAATATGTTTGGATTTAACTTCTACAAGTTACTAGAGATAGATTTCCTGCCGCAATATTCTAGAAATGATCAAATTATATAGATAATATTTTGTGAGCAGATATACACAATTTACACTAGAACTGTGTACCTTATTTTTGGAAATCAGAATCATAAACCGATGTATGCAAACGTCTGAGTTGTGAAAGTGAAATTCATTTACGTAATGCAAGAAAGCACACAAGTATAATTATAGGACACAATGAGAATACATCCAATTACACTACAAAATTTCCGGCCCCCCAAAAAAAAAAAAAAAAAAAGATCAAGAGAAAAAAGAAAAAACAGACTTACACAGATTTCTATCCGGCTAAAAACAAAATTACACATGATCTCTACATACACAAACCATGTGCGTTTAAGTTTTGGATACTCTTCATTAGCAATGAAAATCTTCATTTGTATGAAAACGACAATTTGGGCTCTCCTTTTCCTGGGAAATAATCAAATCCTTACATCATATAACACACAGCGCTCAACGAAGACTGCCGGATTAATACTAACCATAATATATATATATATATTTATCTAATTATATGTACGCACACACACACACACACATATATATATGTATGTATATTTGGTATACCATTATAAGGTAAGAACCGTAAGAGCACGAACTATTTGACCAAAATTCCCGAACAATAGAATATTCTTCCAACTTGACCATCACAACCGCTCTAGATGATGAATTCAATTCAAGGCACGTGATCACGCGTATTATCACTAATTAATTAAGAATTAGCTATAGTAAGCAGCATCATGTTCTTGAATTCCTCAAAATCGAGCTGGCCGTCGGAATTGGCGTCGAAAGCACCGATCATGCTCTTGCAATTATCACGTCCGCTACTGTTATGATCTTCCATCAACCCTAATCTTATCAGCACGCTTTGAAGCTCCTCGCAAGAGATGAATCCGTCGTCGTTTATGTCGAATACCTTGAACGCCTTGACTAGGTCACTGTCCTCTCCATCATGATCATGATCATGATCTTGATCTTGATCAATATCACCTCCTTTGCTCTCTCCATTGTTAGGGTTTGATATTGACTTGTAGAAGAACAAGAACTCGTCAAAACTGAGGCTCGATTTTCCGACCAAGGACTCCAGCTCCGTTAGGCTTATAAGCTGAATGTCGACGCCGATCCTTTCTAGAAGCCAATTGAGCTCGTCGACGCTCACAAGGCCGTCGCCGTTCTTGTCAAGCTTCTTGAAAATTCTGTTCAAGTCGTTGGCGCTTAATGAACACATGTTAATTAACAGTGAAGACGAAGAAGATGAAATTACAAGTTGTGTTTGTGTTGCGGCTCGAATTATGGTATTTACAAATGGCTTGCAAAATTTAGTTGACCAACGTCGTACTAATTTGTGTTAAAGGGTACAACGCGTGGCCCTATTTATATATGTAGACTTGAGAAAAAAAACGAGTTTTTCTATGGTACTCCATTGTTCAACGTAAGCTAGACGTACACTACTATTAATCTTCACAAATTGCGTCTAGGGAAATTACTAAGAAGCTTCGCTTGGTACCATTAATTAAAGCGCTAAAAAAAACTTATAGATATGTTATAAGGGATTTTAATATATATATATATATTTATATATATATAAACATACTTGTAGGGTTCAATCAACTCATATAAAATGGAATGTTCTCTTCCACAATTTCCCTGCTATTATTAAAAAATGTGTTGTCATATTGGGTCTTAGAGTTAAATAACTTAGGGCCCGTTCACTTCACTAACTCCAATTTTATGATTTGAGTAAGAAAAGTGAACTTGAGTTATTTTTAATTAGAGTTGTAATGTGAATTTTGAGTTAAGTGTTTAGTAAGAGATTGATGTGACATTTAAAACTTGAGTTATGTGTTCACTTGCACACAACTAAACTCACCACTTACACAAGATATTGCATTGGATTTATCTTCATTTTCTGGACCTACATAAGCCAATGTTAAATAGTCTTGCAAACATTTGATGTGAGGCAGCTTAAACAACTACACAACATTATGCAGAGGCATTACACAACTTCATTTCAAGAATTTAAAATGAACATGCTGTACACTTTAGTGTAAACGACATCCAAGTAAGGGAGACACAATGAAAACGACGAATGGGTGGAGTTGGCAGTGTAATCATCCACCGGGTTTAGGCAGAGGCACAAAACAATGCAACAAACTTGGCTTATGACAGTAAAGGACATCAAACAATGCCTAATGTCGTTCCCCATGGGCACCAAATCAAAAGACAGCACTTGTTCCATGTAATTCTTGCAATATGCTTATTCAACAAATAATATTGATAAGATAACTCTAGTACGACAACAGGGTAGGTAATAAGCTTAGGTATAAACGGCAACAGGAGAGACAATACAACAACAAGGGAGGCAATAAGCTAAACACGGCCACAGGACAGCCAATACGACAACAAGGTAGGCAAACGAGTTATATAAAATTAACTAATTATTGTATTATTATATATAAATAAAATGGACAAACATTTGGAAGTGAAACAATAAGCACTGCACGTGATCTAATAGCCAACAATCTTATTGCCCGCTGCAAGATTTCTGAGAATTGAAGAATGAAAGAAAATGTATTATTAGCATATGTTAAAGGTTTTCAAATTAAAAATAACGACAATCACCCAATTGGTGGGGACTTAATGAGCCTAGAGTGGGAAAAGGTGGAGAAATTAGTCATATTGGATCTCTCCAACACAGGCCGTATAGGAGAGATTCCAGAGTCCATATCAGAATCAAAGAGGCTGAGGTTTCTTGGTCTTAGTGATAACAATCTCTCAGGAAATCTCTCACCAAAGCTTGTCACATCAGGAGTAAACACATTTCTTTATCAATGTATCACAAAATAACACATTGTTGGGCCTTTAATAACACATTTCATTCTAGTTTTCATCCATCAAAGTTCTGTTTCTGTGTAAGTTGTTGGTAAACATATGTCTTATAGCAAGTAACTACTGTATGTCGGGAAGGAAATTTGCATCTCAGATTTGCCTAAGTATTCAAACAACAAAACATGCTTCATACCATTGTATTTAGTGAAATTGTCAAAACTAGCGTATGAAGAGCTTCTAATAACTCAAACAACTATAGAAAAGTATGCAACGGCAATCATACAACTTCATGAAATGAATTTAAAATGAACATGCTAAACTTCAGTGTAAACGACATCCAAATAAAAGAAATCCAATAAAAACGACAATGTTCAGATTTAGCAGTGTAATCATCCACTGGCATATGCAGAGGCAATGGAAGTGTAAATCAGTCAAAGAAAAGGTCTTACCGTGTTTGATCCGAAATAGGACAATGGTTGATCTGCTTCGACAACCCCCAAACGCGACTGTGATGGACGTCGGTGAAGAGATGGATACCGGCACCGACAACAGAAAGCTCTATTTCTAGGAGCACGCTTCGGAGGTCGGAGACGGCGTTTGGCGCTACATCGACGCAGGAGCACGGCCAACGGAGGAAGCCGGCTCACTCGCGTGGGATCAATTTCTCCCGTGTTGAATCACTGAAGGAGAAGGCAACAAAGGAATATAGGGATCGGGATTCACCAATATTGCCGATTTGGGCTGAGTTTATATGGGATGTACCTGCGAGCAACTTCACCGTGGGTGAGTTTGGTGGATGAAGCGATTTCACAGCGGTCCAAGAAGAACACGCTTGTGGGAATGGTGTGCAGCGGTCCAAGCGATTTCATAGTGGATTGATTAATCGTTGGTCTCATTGAGGAGAATCTGCAAGCTTTTTGCAGAGCAGGCAGAGCTTTCTCGTGAGGCAACAGGAATCCAACGGGAAGAGAAATGTCAGAAGAGCACTGTAGAAAATAACTCGAGTAATGGGAGTTTGAGGGGACGGTGAAGTTTACCTACTCGAGTTATTACTCGAATTTTAAATTCAAGTTTGGGTAAGCGAATGCTTATTTCAGTCCAAAAATAAATTCGAGTTCACTTTATTTGAGTGTAATGCACGAAGTGAACGGGCCTTAAAGTATGCTCATCAGTTATGAACTCTCCATTTTTATTTTTATTTTATTTTATTTTTTTTGGTCTCTCGAGTCACTTTCTGTTGCAAATCTTAATGAGATAT